>NC_056742.1:189873404-190125904 GCF_019279795.1 Protopterus annectens
CATATATTTTTTTTTTCTCACACAAACTAATTTAAGAACACCACGTCTGTAGACATGCACTACATACCTTTACAGCACTTCATACCTTTACACCTTTGTCTTTCTCTCTGCTTAGTCACCTTCTTTAAATTGCCATGTTACAGCTCTACAACTCTAATGGTTTACCTGCACTACCCATTCATACTTAAGCAGTTTTTACATTGTTTACATTAAAACTGCTGCAAGGTATAGAAAGATCTCAGTATTTTATGCATTTATTTTTCTGAGCCTTATCCTCTCTGATATTCCTTTTTTACATCATGCCCATATGTGTTTGTGTGTGTGTGTGTGTGTGTGTGTGTGTGTGTGTGTGTGTGTGTGTGTGTGTGTGTGTGTGTGTGTGTCCACATACATGTGTAATTATATAAATATAAATACAAATAGTTATAGATATAGTTATATGATTATATCATCAAAAACTACAAGCAGGAACCATTATATGAAAAAAAATAGATTAAATACACTACATAATCAACACACCTAAACCTGAAGACATAAAGCCTAAAGAGAGACAAAACAAAGTACTCTTACCAATGCAAAATAGAATGTTAATAAAAATACCACAACCTAAACTTTTCTTTTAAGGGCAAGTCCGCCTGCATCCCACTCCCAAATCAAGACTTATGTATTATCAACTCCACAGTTATACTCCACTCAAAGAAGAGAGAAATCTTTCTGAAAATGGGAATCACAGCTGCCACACACTAACTGCACATGCAATGATTCCTCCAAACAATAGCCCACATAACAGCATATGCACAAATTATATATAACCCACCCATCTGTGTAGCATAACCAATACATCCCTCTAGAAACAGGTTCTCATCTAAACCACACTTTAGCATTAATACCATTAAATTTATAAATATTAGACCTGTGCAGTTTCTCAGCATACCTAAATTCTTCAATTGCTCACTAGACATCAATTCCTTGATAGGTTCCTTACCCTAAACTCCCAGTTACTGTTGTCTAAATTAGTCTCAAATCCACTCCCAAACCATAAGCCTTTATCCCCAGCATACTGTCAACCTCTTACTGCAAAAATAAATGGACAATGCCTGACAAAATGGGAGCACAATGGCCCAAAAATAGGGACAGATTTTGAATATTGTTCTTATAAATTTAGAAAGATGTTAGAATAATAGGATCTGTGCTAACATGCAATTTTTTGATTAATATGAAGTCTGAAACTCAAATGTATGTCCTTATTTAGTGACTTCAGTCTTCAAATTATCACAGTAATTTGGCTACTAACCACAGATTTTATCAGGAGCAGACCAAAAGTATGAGGCAAAAATCTGGGCATTCTACCAAAATCTGGACAGTTGAGAGGTATGATCCCCAGTTGTCCCCTAAGCCTTTCAGCAAAGCTCCCCCCCCAGCTGTCATTGACTATGGCTGTAATGCTTACCTTATTCAAACTGGGCTTTGTGTTTGAACAGCAGCCAGAAGCTGCAGTCTCTGCCCATTACTGCTGTACCTTGCCTTTATATATAGTTGAGCTTGAATATGAGCGGGAAACACTGAAATCTGACAGATAAAAAACTTCCTAGCTGAAAGACTGTGGTATTGAAGCAGTCAAGTCTCAAGCTATTGTAGCAGACCCAGAATTTCTATACTGTAAGAGTATTTGTTCCGGTGCCCTTCAATAAACACAACACACCAAGTGACATTTGATAACCTTTATTAAACTTTCATAAACATAATTTTGTCAACCAGTATTTATTCATTAAAACTGACACATGGTATAATTGAACATATCAATGGAACGTAAACTAGGACAGTGTAACCCTACTCATCCAGACCAAGTAAGCAGCGTCCATACCTCCACTCACTTACTTATGAAGCAGCGTACCACTCACTTCATTTACCATTTATTGAATTACCCATCCAACCAAATAAGCAGCCTACCTCCGCTTGCTTATCTACTTATCAAACAGTGACCAACTGCTCACTTTCATTTCCCAACTTATTGACTTGAACATCCAACACCAGAGAGGGGGAACAGAAGAGGGCAAGCCTGACTCTCTTCACCCACCAGCTTGATCAGGCTGTTCCCCCTCTCACTGACCAAACTTCCAACAACCTAACCAACATTAAAAGGCATTAAGCCAAACGTCATTCGGTGTACCTCATCCTGCCTAACCAAACTGTATCCAAGCCATCCCCTATCAACCCATCACCTAAATAACAATTGAACCTGTTGACTAGACCACTGAAAGCAAACCACTGATCTCTCTTCAATGACAAAGTAACAACCCTAACCTAGCATGCCCACTGTATTTGAATGAAACACACCATTACCCACTGCCATATCCCACAGTAGTTAAGTAAAATTCTCAGAACATTACTAACCAACTAAACAACCAAACGTTAAGCCCACTGCCACTTGAAAGAATGCAGAAGCAATTGCATACCAACATGACAGATTGTTGCCTGCTTTTACTGCCCAAGGAATAACACAACTGCCTGAGATCTCTTTTCAAAATTCCTTTAATAGCAATTGCACCATCATCAAATACCCATTGTAAGCAATAAAACATTTAATCCACCATCATGGCCTTTAAGCAGTATGACCCCCAACTACATCACCAACAATAAACCCAAGCCAAGCATAACTACACATACACAATATACCACCAAACCTGAAAATGCCCAATGACACCAGGTCAAACAAGATAAGTGACCTGCCATCATGCCTAATTGCCACCTTTTGATCACACCATGGATATACTAATGATCAACTGCCATTTCCCTTCTTAATGAAGCAGTCATTTAATAAACCCCCTCAACAAATCCATCATCCATGAAAACACAAAACAAACACACAATTGGAGCCAAAACCCCTTGCTAATAAAATGAATACATCCACGAAACAGAAACCACCCTAATTGTAGAACAGCCCCTACATATGCCAAACCTCCAACAAACAATTCCCTTTCATGGGCAATGTCAGCCAATCTTCCCCATATGACATTTACTCTACACGTGTATGAACTGCCATCCAGAATATAGTAACTTAACCCAGACCTGTCTCCCATGAAACTGTAGTAAATCAGAGCATAAATCTTCCTTCCCAAAACACCCCACCTTGTTCACAAGCCTGATCCAACTTACTCAATCCAACCCACTCATCTCCTTCCCCTGGAGGCTGCAGCACCATTTGATCAAGATAACACCCCCTTACTATAAACTGTACTTATAAACCAGCCCCATGATCCTGCCACCATCATCTAATTCTAATAACCCCCACCTGCCATGCCTTGACTACCAGCACCAATAAACCCTACCACCATCATATCAACCAAGTGAAAACAGGCCCCAGGCCCCCAAAATTCCTCTGTAAAACTGATGCCTGCTAAATTGAAAACCAACTTCACAAATCCCCCCAAAATATGGCCTCACCCTCTGGCTGCATTAAAATCAATGAAACTCCTACGAGCAATGCAATTTGTTTATCCAAAATCATCATCCTTAATGCACTGTTTACCCCTGACTTTCTCCTTTAAGGCTTACCTTTCAACTTGTCCTTCACCTCCAGTGACAAAACAACCTGAAACAGCTGTTAAGAAACCCCAAAACATATCCTGCTTAATCCATATAACTTTTACCCTAGACACAAAATACCTAGTTCCTACCTACTCCCAGCCCTCGTATATCTACAATGCCCTCGAATCTGACTTACTATTAAGAGCTCCCATATACCATCCAACATCCCATCCATCCGATACACCCAAGGCACCATAGAAATAAACCACATGCTAACCTCTAAAACCTTAACCTAGTATGTGACAACACCAGCATCAAATTGAAGAACAAATGTCACCCCAATGATACCACCTTAGGATCTGACACAAGCCTCCTATCTGACAGAAACCATCACCAATCCTCCATGAACACTGTGTACTCCCCTGGAAGGTAAACTAAATTCACCACAATGGCTCCAGCAATTTGCAGACAAAGGCTGAACTGAGCTGGCTTGTAACAGCCCCTGGAGCAATTGGCCTAATAACTTCCTATGATCTTATGACTACTGTAATTCTACCCCTTCTGTGGGAATTCCATGCTCCCCATAAGCAACCCACAACACAGTTGTACCCTTTCCCCAATGAACTTCTCACTTACCCCCACACTACCTAAACTGCAGGAACTCTGACATGTCTTAATGTAACCAAAGTAGAATTACCTGTGACATCAATGTGCATTATTCCAGCAGCCAGATCCACTGCAACCACCATCACCTTCCAGGCCTCCTTCAGTCTGGCCATCAGCCATGATCAACTGCTCACTTTTTCCATCTCAGACCTCGACCCATTGTGTAGCACATCAGCAATTGAAAACACTAAACGTCTCACCATCTGCAAAAGAGACATGTAAATTATCTGATATACCTAAAATCCATTTAAAGACAAACTGCCCACCTTCTGAGTTCCCTCCAGAAACCCACCCTCTTATGCCACATCCAAGAACCTATTAGTACTTTCCACAAAAACTTCACGCTTGAACGGGGAAATATCACCCCTTTCTCAGTTGCAAGATGTTAGGTTTATTTATTTATTTATTATTATTTTTATTTTTTTAAATAGGCTTTGCAGGTTCTACAAGTAATGGCCATGTTAACACCCAGCCATGCCAAGCACGGGCCGGCAATTCACCTCATGAGTACCCACTGGTATCCATGGCAAGTCAAAATTAGCCATATTTCACATTAAATTCTTCTACCCTCCTAGCATGATGGAAATTAAATAAATAAAATAAGTAAATATTGAGACCCAGATCTGGCAATTCAACTAACCTCTGTACTGTTGAGAAGTCTTAGACCAGAATTCTGGACAATGCCACGAATAAAAGCAGGACTGAAAAGGGTAGTAGGCCAGCCCACCACACCAAACCTTATTATTAGTAAGCACTACAGTATACTAGTTTACCACAAATGTAGTAGGGAGCAGAGCTAAAATCACAGTCAAAATCAGGTACAGATGAACAGTATACATCTTGAGATACTGCTTCCTTAAATCACCAACATGTGCACCGATTTTGCTGTGGGTGTAGCCCTAGCTATCCCACCCCCACCCACAGTTGTCATGTTTCACTGAATTCAGATGTGCAATGACAAAGCATTCCTGTAAAACAGTAACCCACTAGCTGACATTATCCATGCAAACCCTCCCATACTCCTAGAGCAGGAAACTGGTGGGCATCAACAGATGAAGGTTGATGTTTTTTTTTTGTTTTTTTGATATACATATCAGCTCACTGCCTGAACAATAAAGTAAAGATGCATGAGGTGAGCTGCCAGATTAAGCATCAACTATGCTTCTTGAAATTTAACAGCAAATACACCAAGCAACTAGGAAACACAGCTATAAAAGGGAGTACCTGACAGCATATTTTGACGACTATGCAGTAAGGAACATTCGTCTGACTCACTGCTCCAAAGTGCCACTCAATTCATAGTGCTAGCAAAACCCCTCAAAAAACCGACTAGCAAGTAAAATTGAAGGAGACAGAATGGATTTGTTCCTGCCTTCAGTATCCTGTTATCTATGTCTCATACAGATAATTATGCTCCCTGCCCTCCTGCTGTACCAAGAATAAATGTGTCTTTATGAAACAGTTTGTTAAAACAAAGTATAATAGAAGCATAACATGGAATGAAAAACAGTAATAAACCACTTTGCCCTTAAACGCTTTAATACTGCAAGTAACTTTCACAGTTGTTACTGCTTTTAGGAAATGGCACATACCAATACCCAAGAAATACAATACCATCATCCGGCGGTTCATACCAGACTGACCGCCTTTGTGAGACATTCTAAGCCCTGACAAAGTTCTCTTGTAAGAGGAAAACCTACACCTTATGTTTGTTAAGGCAAACTCTTTAGCCTTATGCAAACCCCCAATAAACTCTTACCGCCGAAAATCTGTACAAAGCCATAAGTAATGAGGAAACCCAAAGACCCACAAATGGTATATACTGACTTAGCAGGTTGAGCGAGTATCAGGTTTTGCACATATATTATTTTTCTCTTCCACCTTCCTTAACTATTCAAAACCTCACTTCAAGACAGAATCTCATTAAAACACTCAAGCATTCTTGCACTCTGTTACTCACCCAGCACCCCTCGCAGTGATTCCATGCGGTTCTCAGCACCACAAACTCCCCTATCTACCTCAGACACTTGACAAAAAAAAAACATTATGGGTGGATACAATGAGGACCAAATGACCTCAAACATCCAAAGCTGCAGTCTGAAATCCAGATCTCCCACAACAAGAAAGTCAATGGAAAGGGCGAAGATCCCCTGAACCACACAAAAATGCCAACCCACTGATCTTGGTCCCTTCAGTTCAATCGCTAGCAAAACCCACAGAAGGATCACACACAAAAGAGCCAACATCAGGTAAAGAAAACATCTGCCAAAGCACAGAACATACATTCAATACTACAGCTTAACCCCAACATCACAGATAATAACCAAATGGACTTACAAGATAAAGGTACCCAACTGATAGCACCAGGAAAAGACCCACCTGAGATGCACAAGAAAATGCTCTCCATCTGCCATCTCTACAACCCCACTATATGATCTGTAGTTCCGGCCCTCTTATTGAAAGCCCAAAGAGAATGAAAACAAATAAGCCATTATATTAGTTAAAATCCAAACGTCATACATGGATTTGCTTTTTAAATTTTTTTTTTATAAACAGTGCAACACGTATGCACTGTAGCAACCCTCCCCACCGTGGAACTTGCAACAAACGGAAACTACTAACATTTGTTTTTCTCTCTATTTTCTCACCCTCTTGAGTTTACCACTTGGTGAGAACAGGAAGAGCAAGCCAATCTACATTTACACAACCACTCTAAATGGACATGCATACTTCGCTACTCACACATCAGCAGCCAACCATTGTGCTGCCTAACCAAAGCCCACGAACGATGTTAACTAGGAAGACTGCAGGAAGCCCACAAAACAATACCACCTGAGATCTCTCACCAACTACCCAACAGCAACCCGACCTCAAGACAGCAATACCAAAAGAAAATACATTTCTCTACCATCATTTCTGAGAGCTGAAAAGTCAGAGCCGTGAGAGCTCACATGCCTGACATATAGGTTCCTGAGTTTCTCACCAGCACCACCTTCTTCACCTTTTCTGGTACATATTCAACAGCCTGATCCATAGCACACTACCAACGATATTGCTTGGCTAGTGAGACAACAGAGTCCCCACAAATTAAACAGTATACAATACCACAAAAAAAACCTCAAATCAGTCCCTGCACCCTGTGCTTAAGAGGCATCAACTTTAACCAGCATAAATAAAGCCATACTCTATACCCTTACTACTCATCTCCTCATGCCCACATCCAAACCAAAGCCAAGGCCTACCTGACCAAAGAACCCACCAGTCATCATGGACATGAGCCTACAATATAGCAAGTTCATGCCAAAATGTGATTCCTTCCCACAGCAACACTTGCCTAAACTCCTTAAGCCTCTCCCTGCCCATTACCTCATTGTCTTCCAATCTCTCTTCATTCCCATTTAACTCTTTCATCCCTCCACACTTTTAATTCCTGCTAATATATTTACCCCCCCCCCCCCCATGAAGATGTCCCGGGACAAATTAGTCTGTTCCAAACTTCATTAAACAAGTTTTATAATAAGTGATAAATCTAAAAGTCAAGTTATTGTATTTGTGATCTGTGTGTTTTGTGTTTATTTTAATGTTGTGTAGTGCTGTGGATATGTTTATAGGGTGTATTTTTTGTAGTGTGTGCAGTGAAAGCTGTGTAATTTGCAGTTCACATTTGTGAACGCATTACACCTGTTACTTTTAGACTTTTTAATCATGTCTAAATAGTTCAAATAATTGCTTAATAATACCAAGAATGGAGTTACACTTAATGACATGCCCACAGTATAGATAAGAAAGCAGAATATGTACTGGATTTGTTTTACCATATTAAGCATCTAAGGTCTGCCATTACGATAAATATATTTATCCCATTAAGAGTTCGGATACCTTATTTTCCCTGCTATGGTCATGCCTTCAGTACTCTGTCCCCATCATCAGCCACTGCAACAATATTATCAGGCACAATAACCCGGCCTTGTTCAAAAAGCACAAGAAAACAAAATGTCAAATACTGCATACAGAAAAATGTATATTTACACCACAAAGCATTTAATTTAGCTTCATAAATTAAATAGATAAAAAGTAGAGCATATACAATATTCCATGATAACTATAAGAATCAATCAGAAGTTAGAAAGGATTGGGAAGACTGAAGTATTTATTCTCCCAGTGCAAAATCAGTTGTTATGGAGGAGTGAGTGTAGAAGTCATGCAGTTCAGTGATAACCTGTCAACTCAGTCTCCACAACAGCTTGCAAGCTCCACATGGTGCATCTCTCCCAGGGATCCTAACAAAAGGCAAACTATTGCATTGTCCTGACCCTTCCCCTGGCTTATGCAGTTATACTGCGCATGCCTCCCATAGCATTAGCCTGGTATATCCCCCTCCCAGTCCAGATGAAGCATACAGTGTGGCCAGACTGACAATCTCTCATCCTAAGATGGACAAGCCTGTATTGGCCACACACTCATACCATTCTACCCAAATAATTGGGTAGTAATATTGCCCCTGTTTTAAAATATAGATCTTTTTTACGTTAAACAGGTTGACAGTATATATGAATTATTAATGTATGCAAACTTGTTCTATTTTTATTTTTATTTATATGGTTTTAAAAAACTATTTTAGCATAGATCTTCTAATCTGGTTGGAATATACTTTATTATATTTTGTGTGTATTTTGTTGTTTTGTCCAAAAAGGCTAGTTGCTATGCTGCTGCCAAAGCGAGTGTTGCTTTAAACATAATTAAAATACACAGGAAGTGATGTTTTTTCCTTGTTACAGCTGTATTGAATGAAGGTGCCTATACTATAAAATCCGTTTGGTGCCTTTTTTACTGTGTTTACCACCTCTGATGAAGCTTCTTTGTTGTTGTAGCGAAAACGCTGTTTGTTCATTGTTGTAATAAAAGTGCGTTAAGGCTCCGGTGACTTGTTTTGACTGCCTGGTACTCCTTCATTGTTTTCCGATTCTACCCAAATGACTGAGGTACTAACTGAGCACAGGTACAACTAGGGACTAACTGAGCAGAGCTACAACTAGGGCTTTATCCTTCTGTGCCATAGAGGCAGAACCTTTAATAATAGTCTTAAACATTTTCTTAATGTGAGTAATCTCACGGCTTCCTGAAAATTGTCACCAAGGTATTTCTGAAATACATTTTAAGTCAGTAAGTGAGATTTTGTAATTGTAAAGAATATTTAGTGAATTAGCCTTTGTAACTCTTAAAAAAGGTTTATTGCAATCAACCTTAACTTATATTCACATCAAAGGAAAATAATTGCTTAGTATATGTTAACCAAAGTAGCTAATTATTCATTAAGGCATTTGTTTTCTTATACCACATTTATCACATTCAATTTAAAAGGAAGCAGTAGTTGAAAGGCATAGAATGACAGTGCACTACAGGAGACACACATAAGGGGAAGTCAGTAAAATCACTAATTTGTCTATATGTATGCTTCTGGATGTGGAAAGGAGCTGGAAACTCCATTACCACTTGTTTTTAATAGATCAAAATTATTTATTAAATGTAGAATATGTATTCTGAGTTAGTCATTCTACTAAAATTACTTCTCCAAAATTATTTAAAAGTTTCTTACATTATACTGTTTGGCAGCTTGTCACAGAGCTTAAAGACTATAGAGGGTATATCTATATCCTGTAGTAGTGCTGGTGTTAATCTCCATTTACTTATCGTGTGACTTTGTACAAGTGACTGGACCATGTAGCCCTCCCAAACTGAACAAAAGGTTTGTCCATGTGGATTCGTGGTCTACCTCAGTACCAGACATGCATTTGAAATCACACATAATGATGTTCACTACACACTGTGGTTTTAAACAGGTCAGTGATTATTACTTATATATTGCTTTTGCTTTGGACATTCGTGTGATACGAGGCATAATGTTTCAGTCTCTGCAAAGAAATATAAGTATATATTCTCTGAGTGCCATTGCTTGTATTAAAATATTTTGAATAGCAATAATCAAAAGAGGAATCATTACTTTAGGTGCATATTTATTCCAGAAAATTAAGATTCTTGTTTTATTTTCCATTTATTTCTATTTTCTTTCTTTCTTTCATTTCTTTCCTCCTGTTACAAGATTTCTAAAAAATTTTATCCCAAGTAGTTATTTGTATAATGAGGGCTCTTTAATAAGATTTAATATTAATTTCTGTCATCCAGTTACATAATAGTCATATCCACAATGCAGTCAGTTTGCTTTCAGTCATTAAATAGGTTCAGCAGCTGTATTTGAAAAGCTTCCACTATGAGCGGTTCAGCAGCTGTATTTGAAAAGCTTCCACTATGAACAGATGAAACTCAATGTATCGAGGATCAGAATCCCTGAATTGTATTAACCAAAAAAAAAAGGGGGGGGGGGCACAAGTCCTCCACACACCAAAAAACTATATATACCAACTGCATGGTCATACCAACTTGAAGAAGAGGGAAATTTCCCCCAAAAGGGTATCTCTGCCAGCAGAAATCGTTAACAGTTTCCTGTGGAGGAACCTTGATCATCGGTGAATTGTATTTCAGACAACTGAAACGTGACCGTCCAGTCTTAGTCCACCCCTCAGTTACCCATTAAAGAAACACCATTCATCAATAAATAGAATGGTGAAGTCATTTGCAGATTTATTTATCACATGAAACTGTATATGCTGGGCAAACCAGACACGTTTATTGCATAAAATACATATTTACATCTGTAATAATTACAGAGAATCAACATCAACATGAACTTCACTGCCTCCCTGTCTCAGTCATTTTATATTTCAAAGTTTAAAACCAGTGTGCTATTAATATGCAACAATCCAACTGGTACTCAAGGTAAGTTATGCATGAGATAGTGAGTGTCTCATGAAATTCATAAACTTTAAGACTGTCAATTAAATATCACACATGGAGAAAATACCTATAAATTCAGCCATAACTATTTGCATTGCACCTTGGAAAAGAGACACTGATTGCTTGTATGTGCAAAGTGAATTACTGACCTACTTTCATTTGGCATGACATTTTACCTAGAAAACACTGCATTATTTTACCTCTGCAAAAGAAACTACAAAACAAGAAATAAATTAACTATCTTTAGTACAAATTTAGGAATAAATTCTCAGGAATAGATTTTTTTTTCTTTAGAAAACTATACCGCTTTGGCTTTGTTCATTTCAACAATGAAGCATCGGTTATCAATAATAAATTAGTTGCAAGGGTTTTATTATTAATGAAGGTAGTTCTTTAATGTTTTATAAATTTTGTTGAAAAGGCTAACTGGCCCTTGTGTTTTGTCACTTCATAAGTTATGAATTGCTTTGCAATTTTAACTGGAATAGAAAGACAGCATGTTGTGTCTGCAACCTTTAATTTTAGCTAGCTGTCCAGTAATAATTTGTATACTGTACTTCAGAAAAACACAAACATTTTTATAAAACTTCAAAAATACTAATTTTAATTTATTTTTTTTATTGGGAATGACCTGTAAAATACAGAAATGAATTAAGAAAGCTGCTATTCTGTTCATTTCAATTAGAGGTATTTTCAACTGATGTAAAAATAACTTCATTGAGATAATTCCCTCATTCCATATTTATATTGTATGTTTTTAAGAGAATGTTTTGATGTGTACTTCTCTACAAAATCTTTCAGAAACATGTCAAATTGCAGTTGTCCAGGGTAATGCATATAATGAAAACGTATCTTCCCTACTGAACATACCTGATCAGCATTAAGTAAATAAATATATAATCTGTGGTTGGGGCCTCATTGCAGATGCTGCAGCTATGGGACTGTACCTTCCCAGCTACTACAACTTATTTTTTTCAAACTTTCCCCACTATGAAGTGATGTGATCCTATATTCATTACTATAATAGCTGAATAATCAGTGTGTCTACTTCTTTCCTTACTCTGTAAGCCCTATAAGACTGCCTCACAAAAAAAAAAAAAAATATATATATATATATATATATATATATATATATATATATATATATATATATATATATATATATTATTATATTTATTTTGGATACTTTTAGAAATAATTTACCTAACCAGCTAATTTGTATGTCTCAAAGCATTCCTTTTCTGAACTTTAAGTTGGCAGCATACAATACTACTGTCAACTTTCTGGACATTTCCCTCACTTTAGATAAAAGCACTTTGTCCTGGAATTCTAATATTTTCCGAAAAGAGACATTCAGAAATAATTATTTGGATTACAATAGTTCACATCCACATTTTATGAAAAAGAATATCGTTAAAGGGTAGTTTATCCGTTTATCCAGACTAGTTAGCAAGGACGCTTTGTTTGTACAGGAATCACACAAACATTCACTTTTTAAGGACAGACACTATCCTGAGTTTTTACTAAATAACATTTTTCTGGTTTTCCAAGCAAGATCTGCAAGGTTTCCCCCTATAATTTCAAAGGGCTTTCTTTCAAATTCTAATTCTAATTCTAGTCAAGAGCCTTCTCAGGCACTATTTACAGCAACACTGAATCAACTACAGAGTGCAGACCAGACCACTTTTAGAACCGATAGTTCAGCAGCTCAGAACCAAACCCATACTTTAACCTTATTCTACTCTGAACACTTCTTTCTCCTTGCCAGGTAACTTCATTAATCAAAACCAAACCCACCTTTTCTCTAACCAATCAACAGTATCTGCTAATGAAGACCGAAACATCAGTTTTCTGCTTCCAATTTGTCGGGACCTGTCCAGTATTAAACAAGTTGTTTTTAATAACTGGAATTTTATTACAGAGAAAAAAGAACTAATGGAAATCCTTGGCACTGCCCCCCCCTTTTTCCCATAAGGAAACTAAGACTCTTAGAAGCTCATTTGACAAACCTGACTTTGCTTTCATCAAATTTTCAACAAATGACATTTCGTTACCACAAGGTATGTTTCCGTGCAACCACTGTGTGGCCTGCAATAGCATTTTACAAGCAAAGGAGTTTGTCTTCACACATATGAACAAGAACATTTCTTTTACTAAACACTATCACTGTAATAACTCCTTTGTTGTCTATGTGGCGATTTGCAACACCTGCCCCAGTTTCTATGTTAGCAGAACCACCAGAAAACTTTCCAGCTGCATTAAAGAAGATAATGGGTCAATTCGCAAAGGTGATATTAATAATGCCTTATGGAGACATAGCTTAAATTGTCAGAGTTTCACAGGAGTGAAATGATTTGTCTTGGAACAAATCAACAAATTCTTAGGTGACAGGATATGCTTCTTAGACTTTCATGAATTAAAGTGGCAAATTTAACTGAATGCAGAATCATACCCGGGACTTAATGATCATAGCAACCTAAAGTGTGCCTTAAAATGGTTATACCACTAATGTTTTATTTTAATTCTAACATTGTTGATAATTTTTTTGCTCTTACAAACCTACAATTTGGTTATGAACTACTACTGCTGAAAAAGAGACATGCACATTCAGTTTAACACAATTATAATTACTAACTTTACTGCTTTTTTACAGCACACATTTACCATATTTACATATGAATTCTTTCTACTGTTGTTTGATTGGCTGATGCATTTAATGTCCATTATAAGAACTGTTATTTATGTTGACTGCTTACAATCTCTGTTTTATTTTCTGAAGAAGTTCCATATACCGAATAAAGGAATGAAAGCGCTAAACTATTGGTTTGTCGTGTGTTTTTTAAGGGTTTGGTGGAAAGTTGCATTTTTGCATTAATTTTATTCTTTCATAAAGTCCAGTAGGAGTTTATTGGTTTAATTTGTATGTATATGTGTATATATGTATATATATATATATATATATATATATATATATATATATATATATATATATATATGTGTGTGTGTGTGTGTGTGTGTGTGTGTGTGTGTATATATATATATATGTGTATGTATATATATATATATATGTATGTATATATATAGAGAGCTTAATAGACATAATCCTCTGAATAAAGTCCTAGACAATTGCATTACACTGCCAGACAAGTTAATAATATTTTATTAGCCATTCCCACAGTGTAGGAGCCTAGCAGTGAGAAAGGTGTGAAGGGGTGTGGCACACTTTTTTCTCCCAAGGCAGCAGGATGGGGGAAGTGGGCCAGACAGGTTCTCAGCAAGCATGCGGGATGGTGAAACTTCACCTGTGGATTCAAGGGAAGCCATTACATACTCCAATGGACAGGAAGGCAGCACTGCTTACTGGTACTTCTCCTTGTGGAAGGGTAGGACCACAGTGGCCCATTGCACTTGTGAGCACAGAAAGCACCAGGATGTGTAGAGCATGATGAAATCTGTACCATCAATGATGGCTGCCTACATAATGCTGCAATCCAGCTGAGCCCTGCCCTAATGAAGGTGAGGAATGTACTGATTGGCTGGCAGTGGCTGATGATCTGCCAGCATCAGGGACAAAATGTGGAAAAAAGTAAGATACAAAGTTAAAAGGGGATAGCTCAGAAGTGATGTTTTACCTTAGTGATTGTTTAGTCCAATTTGTTAATGTTTTGGTCAAATCAAAGCCAAGAGAAAGGGTTAGCATTTCCACTTGAGCTTGGTTATTCTTGCAGCCTAGTATATTAAGAGTGAAGAGAATGGATGACTGGAGTCTGCTCTCTTCTCCTGTCATGCAGGAAGCTTAAGGAAAAAGCACTGCTAAGACTACTAGCTTGTGGAGACTTGGGCATTAACACATGCAAACCTCAAATGTAGATTGTACCTGCAGATATCATAACTTTTGCACACATAGGATCACCGTTCAACCATTGAAGTATCCCTGCTTGCTCATGCTCACTGAAAAGTTAGAAACATAATCACTAAACCACTCAACTGTACAGATTTTCACAGAATGTCCAGATTTTTGCCTCATATTTTTGATCTGTTACTCATAAAATTTGTGATTTTCTTGCAAATCACTGGGATGATCTGAGGATTGAAGTCACTAAATTGTTGTGTCTTTCGGCTTTTCCCAGTAAGGGGTCACCACAGTGGAACTACGGTCCGCTAATGATTGGCAGTTGATTTTTACGTACTGGCTTGCCAGGCCTGACGCACAACCTTCAACAAAGGTACGCCCATTCACGCATGTCTCCACGCAGAAGACATTCTAGGTGAGAATCGAACCGGACAGCGTCTTACTGTGAGGCGACAACGCTACCACAGCACCACCACCGCAGTTGTCACTAAATAATTATATAAATTTGTGTTTCAAGCTTCATATCTTTTAGAAAACTGCATGCTAAGGCAAATCCTGTTTATAAGAGCGATATTTAAAATCTGTCCCTATTTATGGACCTTTGTCCCCCCATTTTGTCAGGCATTGTCCAGATTTTTTGTTCTAAGAGGTTTAGAGGTATGATAATCCCAGAGTCTCATCTTCCTTAGTAAACCAGTCCACTTTGCTGTACTGCACTTGCTTATAAAAAATAAGAATAATATAAAAAATTAAAGATATAGAGTTAATGTATTAGTCAACATGAATAAATCACCAAGAACAATTTTTACACCACCAAGTTGCTAGCTCTGACACAGCAGGAAGTCTGTGATCCACGTTTTTCTATCTAGAGAATACTGTGTACCACATTTAAATGACTAAAGTGGTTGGTCTACACAAAATTTCTCCCCTGTAGGTACCACCTGGATTTTGTGCTGATGTCCATGACTGGGTTTAACTGTGAGGGATGTCTGTTGGCTTACCTTTCAAGTTCAACTGGAAGGTTTGGTTTGAATCCTTGGAAAGCACTTAGGGAGAAAACTGAAACTCCACACAGACAAAACCAGAGGCCAGGACTGAATCCTGTACCTTGTTTCCATTAGCTGGAGACCTTAGCAACTATACCAACTTGGCATAGCGAATAAATGTATTGCCACATTTCAGAGAGAGCTATTCCAGTCAATAATGTTATTCACTGAAAGTGAATTACCTTGCAACTACACAGATGGCTTTGCTGCATTGAGAAAGATTCTAGTTATTTTAAAAATGTTTAAGCTTCAAAATTCTGTATATTATTAATAATGTTGATTAATGTAGGCAAATTCACACACACACACACACACACACACACACACACACACACACACACACACACACACACACACACACACACACTCACACATACTCTCTCCATTGTGTGAAAAGGCAAGTACTATACATTTTGCAGTTTGTGACTCAGGAAGCGTAAGCTGACCACAGAGTGTACAAACATATCAACTAGAAATCATGAATGTGTGGAATGTGCATTTGAATGGAGCCAAAATGTACTCCACCATGTTTTTGTCTAAACTGGGATTTAGAGTTAAATCTACAGTATTGATAAAATACAGTATATACAGAATACTGAAACTTAAAAAAAAAAAACTACTAATCCAGATCCCCTGCTGCTGATGTCTGCAGTCACCCACTCAAATCTTTTTTGAGGAATATGAACCCATGTTATTGTGATAATGAATTAGGCACATTGGAATTAGCCCTTAATGGTCATACAGCGATGGGGTCTTAAAATAAATTCCAACAGACTTTGCAAAGTGAAGAAAGGCTAGCATCAGAATAGTTACACATGTTAGGAAAGCAGATCGAAATGTGTGGCTGGAGTCCATGAACTCTGAAGTAGACTGACCGACAGCTCTGATGAATCTCAATTGTATACATGAGCTGATTGTAGCATGTAAGTTTATGTTACTTTTAATTTGTAAAGAAAAATAATTCTGTGAACACCAGTGTATAAGTATGTAGTGTGTGTTTTTGATATGACCAAATTCCAATTTAACAATATGACAACAGAATTGATCAACAGCTCAAAAGTTAAAGCAGACTTGCTAAGTGCAATAAGTCAGAGTAATAATATATGTAGCCTATGGACATCTGTCTGATCTAAGAATACTTACCCCAAATGTTTTAAAAATAATCTACTCAGGAGTTGATTCCTTTCATTTGTAAAGACTCAACAAGGAAGATGATAGTACGTTAGTATTGGAAATGGAAATTTCAGGGTTAGGCTTGCAGAAAATAACTTGGAACTGAACTCGTAGATATAAAAGGTTAGGGCTACTAAATTTTAATATAACCTTTTGGTTATTAATAAAAAAACTTTAGTTTTGCTACAAGAAAGTGAAAACTTCCCTTCATGTCTTCTGGAAATAAAAACTGACCATATTACCTTTCTAATGAGAAATTTTAAGTATGGAACACTGGGCAGGTAAAATGCCACAAAACATGAATATGGTGGTGTGAGTCCTAATTATATGGTGGCATGACCTGGGAACTTCTAAAAGAAGTGCTAGAAACATTAGAAAGATATGTTTTCAAGTGCTCAGGCTAAAAGGAGAAAGGAATGGATGAAACGGAAGTACAGAAGATCCGAACACTACAGATAAATCATTCCTATGGGACTAATAGCTATGTGTTTCATTCATACTGTTTGTATGAACAGCTGAGGATATATGGTCACTGAAAACTGTGGTTGGGCTGCAGCACAAGGAAGTAGCAGTTTAAAGAACTGAGTACAACAGCTAGTAAATGAAAGATCAAAGTTAATACCAGAAATCCTGGAGTATTTTGAAAAGCTTTTGATCTGGAAAAGATTCTATATTGGGAAATAACAAAACCGATGACCTGGAGAATAGGTTGGGGAGGTCCAACAATCATTACTTCAGTATTCATGAGAAAATAAGAGATCTGGAGTTGAGACTTTTGCACATTGATTAAAAAGGAAAGATTCAGACAGAATGAAAGCAATAAGGCGACGATTCATGGCATTCATAGAGCTGACAGGCAGAATTGAGCAAGTGGACCATCAAGGCATGTGTTGGTGGGTTTACTTTCTTTGATCAAAATACCATTATTTTGAACAAAGAAAGTACGACCTTACTTTCGCAAAAGTGCACTTCAACAAAAGTGCACTTTTACAAATTCCGGTTCAGCGAACCAGCAATTTAAATAAAACAGAGCACTACAGTGGGGATAAGGGAATATACCTGTTTCCTCACTGTAGTGCAATCTCAGAGTTAGTATATTTAAAGTAGTGGGGGTGTGGGGGGTGCAGTGGGGGCTTGCCCCCTGCAAAATGGAGTTTACATTTTTATTTTTTATTTTAATTGTTGGTTTGCTGAACTGGAATTCACAAAAGTGTACTTTTGTTGAAGTGCACTTTCACAAAAGTAAGGTCATACTTTCTTTGTTCTAAATAATGGTATTTCGATCAAAGAAAGTAGACCCGTGCTGGTTTGCCCCAGTTTTCAGAGATTAAAAAAAAAAAAAAAAAACAGAAAAGAATGTATTAGGCAGCCAAGAGCACTTCTTCTATCTCTAACAAAGGAATGTTCATTAAAACAGTCAAACACAGTTTGGATCAGCTCTAGAAGCACAGAAAAACACCATTTCCTAAGATCAAGGAATTAAGGTTTTAGATAATACTCTATATTAGGTAACCAGCAACTCTAAATGAACAATGAATGGAGGAAAGAAACAAAAATAAATAAATAAAAAAATAAATAAAAAGTAAAAAAAATAAGACCTCCTTAGACCCGTAGAGTGGGATCTGAACAGAAGACAACAACAGTGGATGTGCTAGACTATTGGTTATTATAGTATGTTTGTAGCTGCTGTGTAGAGGGGGGACAGGAACGAGTAGTTGAAAAATGAAACTGGAAAGGGAAGGAGGCTAACGGGGAACATAATGCTAAGAGGATGGCATATTTGGTAAATATAGCCAGAAGATCACACATTATTCCCAAACGCATCATAGACGGAGACTAGGCGAAACCAAATCAAAAGGAGATCAAAAGTAATGACAGAGATTAGGGCAGCTTACGTAAATGGGTTAAGAGCTGCTCAGTGGAATCTGGATACTTAGATGAATATTGCTGACAGAAAGCTGAAAGGACAGCAAACCAGACAACAGAGAGTATGGAAGGAGGACGATGAAGGGTCAACAGCAATACAGACATGAATGAATGGGCATTAAAACAAGGCAGAATGCAGATGTTTAACGTATGTAGTACACCAATGACATTTTGTAACTGTAGTCTCACCAGTTCCAGTGCTACATATCCATCTGGGTAAAAAAAGAAAGGAAAAAGGACGTTTTGTCACATAATACTATGAACCTCAAGGAGCAGAAAGATAATTATCTTGGGCTTCAAACGATGTTTAACATATTGATGTATAAATACATTTTTCATATAGACAATCTTGAGGCACTGAAATTGGTGGAAATAATTTCAGTAAAAAAAACAAAGAAGCCTATTTTCCTGACAGCAGTACAACAAATCATAACTGATAAATATAAAGCTTTCCAGACTCTAGTGACTAAACATTAAGTAGGTAAATTGCCATAATGTTGTAAACACCAGTATTTGGACTGATTGTTTTGTATTAGCATAAATTTTAGGAAGGTGGAGCACAATGTTCAAGGAAAGCACAGGGCATACACAGGAACAACACAGGGGAACTATGCAATAATTTGAAGCCTGATCAGCAAACAATAAATAAATAAATAAACAAACAAAAATAAATAAAATAAAATATAGTGAGGGATGGTATGTCAGGAGAAGACTGGAGGTTATATTTCACAAAATACAGTGACTTTAGAAATGGGCAAACAGTGACACAGCAAGGGGGGTGGGAGTAGACATCATAGCTCTCAACCAAAAAGGGACAAATCCAGAAATAATCAAGGACTCTTTTCATATATTACTATTATTAACTTGAAACATTGACAAAATAACAGAACATGAGTGAATATGTATTTTTCTAAAGTAAAAAAGTCTGTAACTTTAATTACTGTCATTATTTATTAAATGTAATTCATCACCTTTTCTCCAAAAGTCAGCACTTTTATGTGGGATTAAGAGGGACAGAAAATGATGGATGTCCCTGAAAATCAGAGACATTTGAGAGGTATGGTAGACATGGTGTGTATGGTTTAGCAAAACAATAGAGAGAGAAATATGAGAAGAAAGGCAGTGGCAGCAAGTACAATGTTGACTCATAAACCTCTGTGGAATTGGTCAAAATCTAGACAGTGACCAGCGAGTAGATAGTTCATCTCAGAAACATTCTTCAGGATAAGGCACAGAAGCTCATCAGAAGGAGAGAGGCTGTATATAGGCAGAAAGTAATTTGAAAAAAAAGATGACTTTTGTTGATGGTGCTGTGTATTATAGGGCATCGTATGTACCTAATCAAGAGAAAAATACATGAAAAGCTCAGCAAGTATATTGGGGAAGTAATCTTGCTGCAAGACTTGCTCACTCTCTTATGATTCAAATACAACTCCTAGACTGACCTTGTGGACAGCCACCAGTCCCTATGGAGATTTTAAGGCAAAGTGGGAAACAGAAATAGGATGACTGGTCTTTAGTATGTATCTTGTATACATACACTCACTCACACCTATGTCCATTTAGAGTTCATAGTGCTAGAACAGGGAGAGTAAAATCATAGGATCATAGGAGTTTACTAGGTAATTGACCCGGAGGTCATTTCAAGCCTAGACATTTCATCCCAATGTAATACTAGAGATACTCTAGTCAATACCCAGGATTGTGTTTAGTAATGACTTTCCATGTCCAGGAGGGTTGTGGATGCATCATAATATCTTAATCAACAAGTATGTTTCATCATAATGTGATCCTTATGTGAGAAGTGTGATAGCAAAAGTACAGCATTATTCAGAAGAGTGTGAAAAAAAGTGGTTAGGGGAATAGATTATTAGTATTCAGAAGAAAGGAGACAAGGTGAACAGTAGAGAATATATATGCAGCAACAGATTTCTATACCAAACTGTTTTGAAGAACAGGCAAGGAGGGAGGATATAGAACCAAAAGGAAAATACATTAAAGTTCTGAGGAGCTGGCAAAAGGTAGACTGTTTGCAACATGGGGATATTAGCAAAAAATAAATAATATAGAAGACTGCAGCAGAAATACAAGCAAAGAGGGATGGATAGGTATTTGGAAGCAATAATCTCTAGACAAAAGGGAGTTTACATTCTCGAGGAAATGTGTGGAGCAAGCAGGTAGGTTAAGCAGGTTTCTAAGAACACAAGAGCTCATAAGGCAGGTTGAAAAGGTTAAAAGAGGCAGTTGCTGCCATGGAGAGATAGGTGTAATATAAGCAATTAAAGACTGGGATGTAGGTGGGTGAGATTCAAATGTAACAAGAACATATCAAGGCAGGGGTAGTGTAAGCAATAGATGAGTGTAGAAAAATAGGAATAAGACAGAAGAAATGGGAAAAATAGTGGGATGGAATTAAGGCCACAGCTAGGAATGAGATCATGAGGACTGAACTGGCATAGAAAAAAAGAGAGAGAGAACAAGAAGAAGAGAGGCATTTGGAGTACAGGATTGAAGAGTCACAAAGGAAGATTGGGAAGTAACAAGAGAGGAAGATGAATAGCTTTTGAGAGAAATTAAGGCTTAGATCAGAGAATGGTATAAAATGGATGACTACAATAGACTCAACAGGGATATGCCTAGTGAGAAAGTATAAGAAAAACAGAAATAAGAGGGGACATTGCCAAAATAAGGAGAAGCAAAGAAGGACTTAATGAGGAAGCCACAAAAATAACAAATACCTTAAGTGATTTTTGCATAAGAGCTATGAGCAAAAGGAGCTGGGACAATGGTCATGAAATGATGGGGAACTGGGGATATAGAATAGCAGAGGTGCAAAGAGCAAGCTGGAAACAAATTTTTTAGTCATGGAAGTAAAGTAATCCTTTTATAGTATGGAAGAAAGAAAGGAAAGAATGGTGGGTTGTATTGTTCTTCCCTGGAGTTTTATAAATGGGGAAGGGGTAGAATCATCAATTACCATGCAAGTATACAATAGTATAGGCAAATTGGCACCTTTCCAAAGTAATTGAGGCAGGACTAAAAGGATGTTATTGCTGAAAGAAAGAGAAGAGCTAGAGGACCAGTGAATCTACAGGCTGATATCCGTATTTATTGCAGATACTAGCATATTAGGGCAAAATGACTCTGTAAAAGGAGGTTGTAGATAACTGGTGTTAACTCATAAGTTTTACAGAGGTTGAAAACAAGGGAGTAGACACTGTGTGTGCTATGTTTTTTGATTTACAAAATTTGACTCATGGAGGTGGAGGGTTACTTAATAGGTCTTACACTGCTGAGGAGATGGAAAAATACTCTAAATGTGTGAAGGCTATGTATGACTAACCAGAGGCTTAAGTAATAATGAAGTTGGATGACATCATATTCACCAAAAATTGAAAGAGGAACAAAACAAGGTTAATAACTTCTTACTCTTTTCAGATATGGAGGAGTTTTTGGGGATGCATGGCTTAGGTGCAGGGAGAGACAGATGTACAAGAGTAGGAAGAATTGTTGGTGAAAAAGCCACTGTATGCCCCATGTAAGTGAAGACCTGCTCTGAAACAGCCAACCCTATAGACTTGAACTTGGCTTACCAGGCAAGTGATGAGAGTCCTCATTAGAATGTGGATAGCAGAACCTGCATGAAAATATGAAGAAATGTAGGCAGTCATGGTGATGTGGGTGTCTATGTCAGACATTATGGGGTGAGAGTAGAACTTTAATTAGAAACATCCTGTTCGCTTTCTGAATGGTGACCTCCATAGTCAGCTTTTCTGCCATTGAGAACGTATAGACTCACTAGTGATAAAAAAACTGGTGGTCACAAGACAGAGAGATGATAAAAAACAATTAAAAAACAGACTAGAGAGCTGGACAATGTAGGGAAATGAGAAGGAAGAGAATAACCACAAGTGTACTAGAAGATGATGGCTAAAGCACATGCCTATTTATACTTTCAATATACAAAGAAGACCTAAAAGACAGTTATTGGAGACAGAGGACTGGATATCAGGGAGAACAAAAAAATGTGGAGTTGCAAGGAGGAAGTTCACAAGTGATGACAGGAAAAATAGAGGAAAAATGTCACATGGTGGGGATAATCCTTTGATGGGTATCAAAAATCAGAATAGGCAGCAGAATTTTGAGGGTAAGCAGATAGCAGAGATAGGAAAATAACATAAAATATGGAAAAAATTGGGATAGTATTTATTTTAATTATTTATTTATTTATTTATTTATTTAGCATTTGTTTACTGGGAAAGTCCGACTGGACACAGGTTCATTTTCAGTGGAGGCCTGGGGAGAAAAGCTCCAACAATATAAAAAACAAACATTATACAACAAGAAAAATAAGGGAAAACAGGTCATCAATGAAATTACATATTGCACAACATAAATAACCAAAAGAGATGACACATTAGGAATTTTTCAAAATTTCTATATCAATGAGTATACGGTATTATGCAAACTCAAGACTAGTATATACTACAGAAAGTACAGCATTTTTGAGGGGGGAATGCATTTTAATAAATAAGAAAGCGAAAGATGTTTTCAAATCAGTGACTGGCTTAGTGGAGAAAAAAGGGTGGTAGAGTTATATAAATTTAAGAGCAATATGGAAGAAAAGGAAATGGACAGGACCGATGTTAGCATTTTTGGGCGGGTCTATATCAGTTCACCGAAATGGCTGAGGTTGAACACCATATGGTCGAACTTCTAACCACGAAGTACAAAAGCATTGAAGTCTTACAACAGCGATTTTTTTCCCAGGGAAAAAAATCGCTGTTCCAAGAAGCACACACACAACTCAAGCACACCAAAAAACAGCAATCCACACACAAACACTTAAAATCCTACATCTAACCCTACACTAAACTGTACATATACTACTATCCATCCACTTACCTTAACTCAAACCCTAACCCTAAGGTCCATCACACGTGACCCGCAGCCTAACCCTAACTCACCTACCCCACCCTAACCCTAAAGTCTGTCACTATCACACACCCACCTCACCCGCGCCCTAACCCTAACTCACCTAACATGCACCCTAACCCTAACGTCCACACAATCGCACACTTACCTGAACCTGACCCTTTAACTTCCCACCACAGTCCTGGTAATCACAAAGCCACAGAAACAGCCCACCGAATTATTTCCCTGGGAAATAATTTGGTGTTCTGTGGCTTCATGATAATCAGTGTTTGAACTTCACAGTTCGAACATCTGGTGTTCGATCATCAGCCGTTTTGACGGACTGATATAAACCCTTTTTGGGCCCCCAGCAGATGTCATGTTGGGGGCCCCTAGGCAGTTCCAGTCTACATATCACCCTGTCACTCCCATACCGCCTAAGCAACCTTTTAGTTCATGCTGCAAGCTTTTAGGGGTAGTAATAACAGACTGACATGTGGCTTACATAACAAAAAGCCTATGTACCCGATTATATTGTCCCTTCTCACAAAGGTGCATTTACAGTTATTAGCATTTAGTTACAGCAATGATATATTCCAGCAACTCTATGTACAGGTCTGGACTTAGGTGAAATGGTGACCTAAGCCTACTGTTTCAGACACACACACACACACACACACACACACACACACACACACACACACACACACACACACACACACACACACACACACGCACGCACACACGCACACCAGTCTTCCTCTGTTTTCAGCCAATCTTGGGCTCCCTATACCATGCACATTACTTTTTTTTCCTTCCTTTTCTCAATTTTTGCCTTACTCTTCAGCTTTTTCAAGAAGCCATAACTTCCTATATGTAGTGAAGTGCATTTTAAATTTCTTTTCTTTTTACACAACCTTTTTTTCAACAATGGCTTGAACAGAAATTATGATTAAGGAAAGAAATTGTGTTACTGTTCAGCTTTAGTTTTCTTTGCATCCTTTCAACAGACCTTTTCTGACCAATTAAGCACAGTAATAACCATTTTGAAAAGAACTCAAATAAGCCAGTGTGAAGATATGTGAAGGCTGCCAGCCTAGCTAGATAGAATTTTGAAGATAATTCTATGTCATTGTAAATATGAATATAATCCACAGGACTGTCCTCTTAAAATGTAAGAAAACTGCGTTAAATGTTGAACTTCAAAAATGTAACCACAGTGCACTCTGCTGGAAGAAAGCTGATAAGTCAAGCATTGTATGACTGTTTGATTTCAATGCCCTGATCCATAATGTCTGGACTGAGGAATCCCTTCTATTGTTTTGAGACCAGAGTTAATTGATAGATTTTACATATATAACATATTTATTGTTATGGCTTCCTGTCCAGGTGCAAGCTTACTAAGAAAACTAAGAAATGTAAATTTAGAGTTTCTGGTAGCCTGGAAACCAGATAAATGTCAAGAATGATGTGATCTAAAATGAGTCAGCAGTGGTGTATTATTTTTAAGATTTTCTCAGAGAGAGAGAGAGAGAGAGGGAATCAAAGCATTTTGGATTTTGTCTGAGGAATATCACTCACCAGTACTCTTCCTTTGCTCTATATGTAAGTTTATTTAGAACTGTGATTGCTCTTAGTGAGATAGGAATTTAGTCAGATTTAGTCTAGCTGTTTTCTATATTTATGTTAGACTGTTCTACAGTATTATTTTAAGCATTTTCCTGTCATCACTGAACTCTTGACTAACACTGTGCTGAATTGAGAAGATTTGTCTTGTGTTTTGATTATTCATAGGTTCATAGGTAGATACTAGGCTATCTGCCCTAGGGCATTTATAAGCCTAGCCAGAGTGTATTTGGCTTCCGCCTCCCTATTAGATTAGTCTACTGTGCCTCTGTAAAGTAGGTCACAGAAGGTACCCTTTTAAGATTAGTTTACTGTGCCTCTGTCTAGCAGGGACAAAGGAGAGATCCCAGGGGGTGAATTTGCGATTTCCCATCCACGCGTCCAAATTTCGCTTGAAGAGGGTCAGCGAGGGGCTATGTCTAACATGAATTGGGATTCTATTCCAGAGTGAGGGGAGACTTTGGGAAATTAATCTGTCCCTCCAGCATGTCCTATTTATTTTTGTGCTGAGGTTTAGGTCCCTGGAGCGTGTAGCTCTAAGGGACTTGGATTTTTTGAGGTGGGGCATGTCCATTAATTCTGGGTTTGACATGGCTTTGTATGTCAGGCATAGATCGCCTCTGAGTAGGCGGTAAGCAACTGAGTAGAGCTGGAGTTTCTTTAGTCGAGCTGCATAGGACATCTGTTTGTAGCCCATGATCCTCTTGGTGAGGTACTTTTGGGGTCTCTCCAGTTGCTGCAGGTGTTGGGTAAAGTACATCCCAAAAGGGGCATTGAATTCAATTATGGGCCTGATGGTGGCAGTAGAGGGCACAATGACCTCTCTTGATCTAGATGCGAACCCTTTCATGATAAGGTGGGCTATATAGAAGGTCTTTCTAACCACTTTGGCAACGTGATTATCAAAAGAGAGATTACTATCTACATTGGTCCCCAAATCTCTAATTACTTCCTCCGTACTTAATGGATTACCACCTATGTGGTAATTTGTGGGCACCTTGTTTTTCCCAAAGGGGATGACTATGCACTTTTTAGCATTTAGCTTGAGGCCGTGGCTCTGGCACCAAGCATCCGTCTCTGTGAGACCCTTTTGGAGGATGCTTGTGTCAGCTGGTGATTCGATTATGGCCCCCAGTTTGCAGTCATCTGCGAACTTTGTCAGCCATAATCCCCCCATGTTAGCCTAAACCTCAGAGAAGTATATACCTAACAAGAGAGGTCCCAGAACTGAGCCCTGTGGGACGCCACTTGTAACTGGTTTGGATTCGGACATGGCACCTGCGATTCTGACCATGTGGGTTCTATCTCGGAGCCAGTTTGCAACCCATCTTGTGATATAGGGGTTGATATTTAAGCTGGTAAGCTTATTTATGATGCCCGAGTGGGGTATTGTGTCAAAGGCTTTTGCGAGGTCCAGGTAGGCTGTGTGGACTACCTTGCCCTCATCTATGGCTTTGGTAACTGTTTCAAAGAAATCAACTAGGTTTAAGAGGCAAGATCTGCCCTTAACAAAGCCAAATTGGGTAGGGTCCAGTGTCTGGAGGCTCCCAATGTCTTTGTTTATGAGTTCCATGATAATACGCTCCATAGCTTTACAGACCAGACTAGTCAGGCTTATGGGGCGATAGTTTCTGGGGTCCGTTGTGGCACCACCTTTGTGGAGTGGGACCACTGTAGCTGTACACCATTCTTTGGGAACATATCCTGAAGTAAGGCTAAGTTTGAACAGTGACTTAATGTGAGGGTTCAGTTCTTCTTGGAGCTCGTGTAAGACACAGACTGGGACACCATCCGGTCCCATAGATGCTGTGTTTTTTCTTTGGAGAGGGAAGTTTTCACCTGTGCATCTGTGATGTCAGGGAGGTTACATTCAGTTGGGATAGGCATTTGCTCCTTTGGGGGGGGAGGGGAGGAGAAGTTTGCGCTGAATCTGTCTGCCAGGATGTTGGCTATGTCTGTAGGTTCGGTATATTTTGTACCGTTATGCAACAATTCAGAGCATATCTGGGAGTTTCCGCCCATGTTTCTGACATAACTAAAGAAGGCCTTGTGATTATCTTTAGTGTCTAGGGCAATTTTTCTTTCAAAGCTGGCCTTTGATGATTTTATGAGGGATCGAAGTTTCTTGCTAATACTGATCAGAGATGCCTTCCCTTTTTTGGATTTTGCTCCGTCATGTAGTAGCTTCCTCCTTCTGTTGTATAGCTTATTTATGACCGGGGTCCACCAGACCGGTCTCCTGTTTTTGGAGGAGTGAGTCTTGGTTTTATTTGGGATAGCACGATCCATGCATTCCTGCAGGTGCTCATAGAATGCATTTGTAAAGGATTCTGCGGATTGGGCTGTATTATCCTCTGGTCCAGGGGCTTTGAAGGATTCCACCTAAGTCCTGAGAAGTGCAAAGTTGGCTTTGGAGAAATTCTTTACAGTGATTTCCTTGGCTGGGGGTGGGGACGTGATATGGCTGTCCAGGGAAATTTGTTTATGGTCTGATCTTACCAATGAGGGTTTACCTCTGGTGTGGAACATAGAGTCCCCATGTTGGTGATGACCAGGTCCAATATGTTGTTCCCTCTTGTGAGAGTGGTGACCAGTTGTTCCATTGCATTAGAGTTTATAAATTAATGGAACCGTTGGGTGAGGGTGTTTGGGCTTGAGTAGTTTTCCCAGTCAATGTTTGGGTAGTTGAAGTCACCCAATAACATAGTGTTTGGAGAGACCTTCATATTCTCCAGTGTTCTCAGGAATGCCAAGTGGGGTTCCTATAATATGGAGGGTGTTCTGTAGCAGGCCACAAACTGAAAGGCAGTTTTGCCCGCTGTTAGTTGCACATGGATGGTTTCCGATGCTTCATGCAGTGCCACTAACCTGGAGGTGTAGGTATCTTTGATGAATATAGATACTCCCCCTCCTTTTGTGCTTCGGTCCGAGTTTTGGGGCCGAAACGCATGGTATGAGTTATAACCTGGTAGTGCTGGGGTGCTCTCAGGAGTCTTGAACCAGGTTTCTGTTACTGCACAGACATCGATTTTCTCCATACTGAGGAGAGTCTCGAGTGTGTGCATCTTGAGGTTTAGAATTCTGGCATTGAGTAGCATTACCTTTAGTTTTTTTATCTTTGGGTTGTCTATGGAGGTGGGTTTGTCCTTTGAGCCTTGCCTAAAAAAGGCACTATGGGGGTGGCAAGAGCCTTGGCCAGTATATGAAAGCCTAAGGGTTACAGGTGCAAGCCGTCCCTAGCAAAGCAACGTGGCTTGTCGAGCATGTCATCCCAGGCTGCCAGACACAGGATCCCCTTTGAATGACACCAATACTTTAGCCAATTGTTGAAACTGATCATTTTGTCTTTATACTGTGGCATCATTCTTGGTGAGGGAAAGATGCTACTCAAGGTCAGGGGCATACCAGCCTGGGTTACATGGTCAGAGAGCTCCTCTATGTCTCTTTTCATGTAGTCCAGGGAGGTACGTCTCAGGTCATTCTCACCAGCATGGACAATGACGGAGTCATACTTGTACTTGCTTTATTAAATATTTATTAAATATTTTTAAACCTTTCAACTGTGGCTGTTTTGTGTAGAGATAATTTAAGCTGTAGAGTATATTGCATGTATATAGAGATACTGTACAAAGACTAAGTCTTGCTGTTCATCCACTTACTATTTGGATAATAATATTGCACAGTATAATTGGACACCCTTTGGTAAGAGCCTTATTGGTAGCTGATATTAGTGATTGGTGGCAGCTGGTACTACCTTATAGACTGGCAGGAAGGGGCATAGCTGTAGAGTCTGTGCCAGCCTTCCCCTTGAGTGTCTGTGTGTTTGTATATAACTCATATCTTAGAGTGTGTGTGTGTGTGTGTGTGTGTGTGTGTGTGTGTGTGTGTGTGTGTGTGTGTGTGTGTGTGTGTGTGTGTGTGTGTGTGTGTGTGTGTGTGTGTGTGTGTGTGTGTGTGTGTGAGCTACTTGGGCAGGGACACAAAGCACTGGTTGGATAGAGAGGGTGCTGGAGGTTTTAGCTTGACCACTAGGCTCAGATCTGGACCTTATAGCTGTGCCAGTGGGGAGTCTTATTGGGGATCTGTAAAGAAAGGGAGAAACCAGCCTCAGACTGACTATGATCTCTGTGTGCTCTTAAGATTAATTGTACTTTACTGTGTGTGTACTTGTTATCCTTCCCAATGTGGACACCCTTCACTTGTATTAGATTACTCCTTGATTACTGGGCCAGTGCATGGGTGTCACATATTAATTGTTTGTCAGTGGTGGGATATCTACACCACATATTAATTGTTTGGCAATTGGCTTGTAGTGGTGTGGATAGTGAATTCCTGTAGCTTGTGTACAGTGATCACCGAAGGTGTTTTTGTACTGTAAATGAGCCACATAGTGACTATTCAGAATTCAGATCACAACTGTTTTATTTCTTTTGTTAACGTAGTTAGTCAGGGAGAGTAAGCAAGCGTGTCAGCAGAGGAGTATGGCAAGCTGACAAGGAGCCAGTTGGCTGAGATGTGCCAGACTAAGGGACTGGTGCATGGAAACCTGACTAATGCAGACATGATTGTAGCTTTGGTCACAGTTGCATCAGAAAACATCAATCAGGAGGACAATTAAACTGGCCATGGAGATGCGCAACACTCAGAGAATGGACAGCTGAACCTTTCTGTAGAGGAGTTAAAAAGATGTGTGGAGCTAAAGAGACTGGAGTTCGAGGCCAGGCATTTGGAAACAGAAGAAGCAGAGAGACTGAGATGTTTACAGGCTGAGGAGAATGAGAAACTGCTATGCCTGGAAGCTGAGGATAAGGAGAGGCAGAGGCAGCATGAATAGGAGATGCTGACTCTTCACTAGAGTCATGGAGGTAATGGGGAAGGGAGTAACCGGACCAGAGAAGAACAAAAGATCAATAAATTTCTTCCGCAGTTTATGGAGGGGGATAATTTTGATAGTTTCATTCATATGTTTGAGAGGGTATGTAAACAGTATGATGTTGACCAAAGGCTCTAGTTATGGTTCCTGACCCCCTTACTCCATGGTGAAGCTGTAAATGTACTTTCCAAACTGTCAGACTATGATTTCTTAAAGTAGACTGCTGTTAAGAATTGTCTGTTAGAATTTTTTAAGCTAACACCTGAAACTTATAGGAAAATGTTTTGTGAGCATAGACACAAGGAAGATGAAAATGTATGTGAATATGTTGCTGAACTGAGCACTTATTTTCATAGGTGGGTGAGTGGATATCAGGTCACTACTTTTCAAGGTCTGGAAGACCTTTTGGTGAGGGAACAAGCCCTTAGCACCTTGCGTGAGGGCATGAGGATCTGGTTAGTTGATAGACAATGTCCTACTTCAGATGAGTTGGAGAAAAAGGGAGACCTATACCTAGCAAGCAGGGCATCCCTGCACTGGAAAGGGACCCCCAGTGCTGCTCATCGGTCTAAAGTACATGGGTCTAAAGGAACCCATGGTGGACAGCCCAGTCTGCCCCAACAGAATCTTCCAGTATCAGGGGAAGACAGCAGTCCAGGTATACATCCAGGACCTAGGGTTAAAAGTTTTGAATGCAAACAGTAGGGCAATGTGGCATACAGATGTCCACAGAGGCAAGGTGGGGGAAAAAAGATGGGAGAGCCAGTAAGTGGGAAAGACAAAATGCCAATAGTAGGTTGTCTTGAGACAACAGGGGTACCAAACTACCATCCTGCAGATGTCCTGATAGGGACAGATTTGGATAAGTCAGTACCATGTGCTTATGCAGTTACACACAGTCAGGCTAGGATACAAGCATGTGGGTCTACCAGCCTGGGGGAGACCCAGACAGACCGCATACTTGCAGCCAGGACTAGTGAGGTGGTTACTTCAGGGAGGGAGCTATTCTGTAGCAGTGAGACTGAAGCTGAGACACAGCTGCTTGTGGATACTGATGTTCCTTGGACATAGTGACTGCAAAGTTATTGGTGAGTAGTAGTACCCAGGCTGACAGTCAGCCACCACTGTCAGAGGATGCCAGACTTCCTGTGGAAGAGGAACTGGGCAGGGTTACAAAGAGAGAGTTGAGACAGGTTCAGCTATCATTCCCTACATCGCAAGGCCTAAGGCAAGTAGCTAATGAGGCACCTGATTCTCAAGAGAAGGGGTAATCTGTATACTGGGACAAAGGGTTACTGTATTGAGAGTAGACCCCTGAGGGAGGGCTAGAAGGTGAGAGAATACAGCAGCTGGTACTGCCTACATTCTACCACCTGGTACTTCTAGCCATAGCCCATGTTATTTCCTTTGCAAGTCATATGGGCATAAAATGTACAAAGAGACATATTATGCAGAACTTCTATTGGCCTGGAATTTCCAGAGATGTAACAGGGTACTACAGGACCTATGAGCAGTGCCAAAAGGTAGGCAAGGCAGGAGACAAGGTGAGAGCTCATTTGATGCCTTTGCCTGTGATTGAGGAGCCATTTCAGAGGGTAGCTGTGGATATTGTGGGGCCTCTGAGTACCCCAAGTTCCACAGGGAAAGTATATCCTAGTGGTAGTCGATTATGCTACAAGATACCCTGAGGCAGTGGCTTTGTCCTCCATTGAGGCAGAAAAGGTGGCAAATGCTTTGTTAGACATTTTCAGCAGGGTAGGTTTCCCAAAAGAAATACTGACTGACAGAGGTGCCAATTTCATGTCAGACCTGCTGGTTTGTCTGTGGAAGTACTGTGGGGTGAAGCACCTGAAGACCGCCCCTCATCATCCGCAGACTAATGGTCTTGTTGAGAGGTTAAACTCTACAATCAAGTTCATGCTATGAGCATTTGCAGACCAGTTTAAAATGGAGTGGGACAAATATTTGCCACATCTGTTGTTTGCCTACAGAGAGGTTCCCCAGGAATCCACAGTATTTTCACCCTTTGAGTTGCTGTATGGACATAAGGTGAGGGGACCTCTACATTTAATTCATGATGAGTGGGAAGGTGAGTGTCAGTCTAACAAGGAGCCTCTTGTGGCATATGTCCTAAACCTCAGGACAAAGCTCAGGGAGCTCATGGGTTTATTTCATGAAAACCTGGCAGAAGCCCAACAACAGAAAAAGGTCTGGTACGACATGAATGCTTGAGGTAGAGAGTATGCTGTAGGGAAACAGGTAATGGTTCTCATTCCTGTCAGACACAATAAGCTGCAAGCAGAGTGGGAGGGACCCTACAAGGTGGTAAGAAAGGTAAGTGATTTTAACTACATGGTGGAACTGCTAGGCAAGAGGCAGGAGCACGGATTGTACCATGTTAACATGATGAAACCTTACCATGATAGGGAGGTCCTTGTGCTGGGTATTTGCAGTGGATTGCAGGAGGAGTCTGAGGGAGATCTGGTGATTGAACTCCTCACTGAGGCTCAGACTGACACTTCAGTGGAAGGGGTAGCAATGTCCCAGCAGCTATCTCCTACCCAGGTTTGAGAAATCTGAGCAGTGTTACAGAAGTTTGGGGACATGTTCACTGGGAAACCAGGGTGCACCCACTTGGTGCAGCACCAGGTGGATACAGGAGCCCAAAGGCCTATGAGGCAGGCCCCTTATAGGGTGCCTGAGAGAGTCAAACAGACTCTGAGGGAGGAGATACAGGAGATATTGGAACTAGTGGTAATTCAAGAGTCCAACAGTCCCTGGGCTTCCCCAGTGGTGCTGGTGCCAACGAAGGATGGCAGCATCAGGTTCTGTGTGTACTACAGGAAATTAAATAGTCACAGAGAATCAGATGCTTACCCCATGGCTTGGACAGATGAAGCCCTAGAGCAGCTGGGTGGGGCTAAGTATCTTACCACCATTGATCTTACCAAGGGTTACTGGCAGGTGCCCTTGACTCCCAGTGCTAGAGAGAGGTCAGCATTTGTGACTCCATTTGGCTTGTATGAGTTCACAAAGATGCCCTTTGGGATGAAAAATGCCCAGCAACTTTCCAGAGGCTGGTAGATCATATCCTAGCAGGTGCAGGACGGGTTGCCCTTGCTTACCTAGGTGATATTACCATCTACAGCCATTCCTTGCAAGAGCATCAGATGTGGCAGAGGTCTCCTACTTGGGGCATAGAGTGAGGAGTGGTAAGATCAGGCCATAACCTCCCATAGTGGAAGTCATTCAGGCATGGCCTGCACCTATTACCAAAAATCAGGTGAATGCATTCTTAGGGACAGCAGGGTACTACAGAAAGTTCATCCCCAGTTACAGTACCATAGCTGCTCCCTTCACAGACCTGACAAGGGAAAACAGGCCATATAATGTAGCGTGGACCCCAACATGTAAGCAGGCATTCCAGAAGCTTAAAAAAGCTTTGGTAGGACCCCCTGTGTTAGCCTGTCTAGATTACAGCAATGGATTTGTTGTGCAGGTGGATGCTTCAAACCATGGGGTGGGGGCTGTACTTAGCCAGATTTCTTCAGAGGGAGAAGAGCACCCAGTGGTTTATTTCAGACATAAGCTCCAACCCAGGGAGGAATGCTACGTAGCTGTAGAAAAGGAATGTCTAGTCATAGTGTGGGCATTGCAGAAACTTCAGCCTTATCTGTATGGAAGAAAATTCACTGTAGTTACAGATTACAATACCCTAACATGGTTAAACTGAGCCAGCCAGCAAAATGCAAAGTTGCTAAGATGGAGCCTAGGATTGCAAGCATATGATATGTCAGTGCAGCACCACAGTGGTGTTTGCAATGCCAACGCAGATGGGCTCTCAAGACAAGGAATGGGTAAGTTATACTCAGATAGACCTAACCATCCTAGCTTGAGTTTTTTTTTTGGGGGGGTATGTGAAGATACATGAAGGCTGCCAGCCTAGGTAGATAGAAAGTTGAAGATAATTCTGTGTCATTGTAAATATGAATAGAATCCACAGGCTTGTCCTCTTAAAATGTAAGAAAACTGTGTTAAATGTTTAACTTCAAAAATGTAACCATAGTGCACTCAGCTGAAAGAAATCTGATAAGTCAAGCATTGTATGACTGCTTGATCTCAAGGCTCGGAGACATAATGTCTGGACTGAGGAATTCATTTTTTTGTTTGTTTTGAGACCAGAGTTAATTGCTAGATTTTACATATATAATGCATTTTATTGTTATGGCTTCCTGTCCAGGTGCAAGCTTACTAAGAAAACTAAGAAATGTAAATTTAGAGTTTCTGGTAGCCTGGAAATCAGAGAAGTGTCAAGAATGATGTAATCTAAAAATGAGTCAGCAGTGATGTATTATTTTTAAGACTTTCTCAGAATGAGAGAGAATCAGAGCATTTTGGATTTTGTCTTAAGAACATCACTCACCAGTACCCTGCCGTTGCTCTGTATGCAAGTTTACTTAGAACTGTCATTGCTCTTAGATAGGAATTTAATCAGATTTAGTCTAGCTGTTTTCTATATTTATGTCAGACTATTCTTCAGTGTTACTTTAAGAATTTCCCTGTGATCTCTGAACTGTTCACTAGTACTGTGCTGAATTGAGAAGATTTTTCTTGTATTTTTATTATTTATTATTAAATGCTTTCAAACTTTTCATCTGTGATTATTTTGTGTAGAGATAATTTAAGCTGTAGAGTGCATTGCATGTATATAGTGATACTGTAAAAAGCCACTCCAAATAAGCCTTGCTGTTCGTCCACTTACTATTTGGATAATAATATTGCACTGTATAGTTGGACACCCTTTGGTAAGGGCCTTATTGGTAGCTGATATTAGTGGTTGGTGGCAGCTAGTCCTATCTTATAGACTGGCAGGAAGGGGCATAGCTGGAGAACCTGTGCCAGCCTTCCCCAGGAGTGTTTGTGTGTTTGTTTATAACTCATATCTTAGTGTGTGTGTGTGTGTGTGTGTGTGTGTGTGTGTGTGTGTGTGTGTGTGTGTGTGTGTGTGTGAGAGACAGCTACTTGGGCAGGGACACAAAGCACTGGTTGAACAGAGGGTGTGCTGGAGGTTTTAGTTGAGCACTAGGCTGAGATCTGGACCCTATAGCTGTGCCAGTGGGGAGTCTTATTGGGTATCTGGAGAGAAAGGGAGAAACCAGCCCCAGACTGACTGTGATCTCTGTGTGCTCTTAAGGGAAATTGTACTTTACTGTGTGTGCACCTGTTATCCTTTTCAATGTGGACGCCCCTCACTGGTGTTAGTGGTGAGGACTGAGGCTCCTTGATTACTGGGCCAGTGCACTGGGGGCACTGCTAGGGCTCAAAAAGGCATAGGATTATAGCTGTTCTGGGATGTATTTTAGAGCTTTTTCCCAGCCTTTAAATCCAATAGTGACCTAAAAAAAAATTAAAAAAAAAAAATCAAAAAAAAAACATGAGTAAGAAAAAAAAATCAGTCTCCTTTTTTTTTCTTTCAAGGAACACATACATTTTACCCAAGGCGTAATGTTTAAAGATGGCAAAATAGTATCTCATGGTCAACTAATAAGCCAGTTGTCTGGTTACACAGGTCCTATTTAGGAACTGCCTGCCTCCCTAAACCCCTCAAAAAAAAAGACTGCCTATGCATTCCTCTGGTGTTAGACTGGAATGAATACAGAGGTTCACATTTCCACAGTCATATATTTCAAGTGACTGTTGACATACATATATATATCATACCTTCTCACTCCTAAAGCCAAGCTGTCAAAGGTGGCTACCTGTATACATGCCTGAAGTGTGATTGTGAGGAAAGTGAAAAAGATAATGATCACAGTAATGTATTCTAATTTGCTGCTCCTAGACAGTACACTGCCCCTGCACAAGCTATAGTAATCTTCATTATCCAACTCTTAGGTCTGTGTGAAAAGCAAAAGAAACAATGACCACTCTGTCCTCAGCCCAAACACAAGCTATAATAACCTCATGTGTGCACCTCTAAGGTTTGACTGTGATGAAAATTAAAGAAGTAATAACCAAACAATCACCCTCAATAACCTACAGAAGCTTTCTCTACAAACACATCTGATCTGGGCTGGTTTTAGAATGGGTGCAGCTGAAAGCAGAGGCTATTATCAGCTTTATCCTAACAGGGTCATATCACAGCCCTGTTCATGTTAAAGAGTGTAATCAGAAAATAATACATTTTTCCTCCTCATTTTTCCAAAACCAGCAACAGCTTTTGTAGGACCCCCACATAGTCAATGAAGATTAAGGGATACCCTGTATCCAGTTATACAGTTGGCAGAGTGGGGGCCCCCAGACTCTGAAAAGATCTAAGTGTTTGAATGTTTTGGGGTATATTTTATGCATTACGTCTGAAATATAATTACTTTGTTAGCTACATTTTTTGCTGTTCATAGGTTCTTAGGTAGATACTAGGCTATCTGCCCGAAGGCATTTATAAGCCTAGCCAGAATGTGCTGGCTTTCGCCAACCCCTTAGATTAGTTCCCTGTGCCTCTGTCCAGCAGAACCACTGAAGTGATCCCCGTGGTAAACTTTCTGTTTCCCATCCACTCGTCAAGATTTCTTTTGAAGAGTGTTAGCGAGGAGCTCTGTCTAATGTAGATTAGGATCTTGTTCTAAAGCATGAGAAGTCTCTGGGACAGGAATCTATCCCTCCACCACGTCCTATTTATTGTTGTGGTGAGGTCTAGATCCCTAGAACGTGTGGCTCACGGGGATAAGGTTTTCTTTAGGTGGAGCATGTCCATTAATTCTGGGTTGGACATGGCCTTGTATGTCAGGCAGAGATCACCTCTGAGTAGGTGGTATGCAACCGAGTACAGCTGTAATTTCTCCAATCGAGCTGCATAGGACATCTGTTTGAGGCCAGTGATCCTCTTGGTGAGGTACTTCTGTGGTCTTTTCAGCTGTTGCAGGTGTCTTGTAAGGTACATCCCAAATGGGGCATTGTACTCTATGATGGGTCTGATGAGTGATGAGTAGAGGGGCACAATGACCTCTTTTGATCTGGATGCGAACCCTTTTGTGATTAGGTGGGCCATGTAGAAGGATTTTCTAACCACTTTGGCAATGTGATTATCAAAGGTGAGATTACTATCTACTTGAGTCCCTGGATCCCTTATTACATCTTCCGTATTTAGGGGACTACCACCTATGTGGTAGTCTGTGGGTACTTTGTTTTTTCCAAAGGGGATGACTATGCACTTTTTGGCATTTAGCTTGAGGCCATAATTTTGACACCAGGTATCCATCTCAGTGAGACCCTTTTGGAGGATGTCTGTGTCAGCCAGAGAGTCAATTATAGACCCTAGTTTGCAGTCGTCTGCGAACTTGATCAGCCATAGTCCTCCTGTGCTTGCCTGTACCTCTGAGAAGTATATGCCGAACAGGAGGGGTCCTGGGACTGAGCCCTGGGGAACTCTACTTGTAACCGATTTAGAGTCGGAAATAGCTTCCGCAACTCTCACCATGTGTGTTCTGTCCGTGAGCCAGTTGGCAACCCATCTTGTGATGTAGGGGTTTATGTTCAGGCTGGTGAGCTTGTCTATAATACCAGAATGGGGAATGGTGTAGAAGGCCTTTGAGAGGTCTAGGTAGGCTGTGTGTACCTCCTTTCCCTCATCTATAGCCTTGGTAACTGTCTCAAAGAAGTCCACCAGGTTTAGGATGCATGATCTGCCCTTAACTAAGCCGAACTGGGTAGGGTCCAGTGTTTGGAGGTTCCCGATGTCTCTGTTAATGAGTAATATGATGATGTACTCCATAGCCTTGCAGACCAAGCTAGTCAGGCTTATAGGGCGATAGATCCTGGGGTCTGTTGTGGCTCCACCTTTGTGGAATGGAATAACTGCTGATGTGCACCACTCTATGGGTACATAGCCTGTGGAGAGGCTGAGTTTGAACAGTGTGTTTAAGTGAGGGGTTAGTTTGTCTTTGCGCTCATGTAGGACGCAGCCTGGGACACTGTCTGGTCCCATTGATGCTGTGTTTTTGGCTTTGGAGAGGGCTGTTTGAAGAATAATGTATGTTTCCTGGCATTATTGGGTGTGTGCACAGATAAAAGTCAACATGACCGAATCACCTAGAGCCATATTTTACACCATCGAGTGTCTAGCCCTGCCATGGTGCACAATCTGTGATCTGTGTTCTCCTATCTTGAGGATACTGTGCAACACAGTAGATGCCCAAAGTGTTTGGTCTGTACATCTCTTCCCCCTATAGAGTCTGTGCTGCTGCCCACAGCTCCATTTATTGCTGAGATTGAGATAGAAACATTCAGCATGTTTTACAGGCATGGGAGAAACCCCATGGAGACACAGGGAGAACATGCAAACTCCAAACAGGCATTGGTCAGACGTCAGGATCAGACCATGTACCTGGGAGGTAAAGACCTTAACCATTAAGCCATCTGGTTTCCGTATTCATGATTGCAAAGTCATCCCCAGTAAAACAATCAGCCCACAGCATGAACAACTAGTTGCCACAATCAACTGCAAGCAGTGGTCAGAGAAGGCTCTAAGGTCAACAGAGAGCAGGCTGAAGACCTGGAAGTTGACTGGACAGAAAGTAAGGCAGTTGAAAGACTTACTCAGGCCTCTAGCACCCCAAGAAAAGGATGAAGTAGGTGGAGTTGAAGAAGAGTGGCAGTGCCTAAAAACAGCAGGTGTTAGGACTGCAGAAAAGATATGTGGCTGAGCCAGGTATGGAAATGAGGTACATAAGGAAAGCTGGTGGTGGAATGCAGAAGTCCAGGAAGTCATCAAAAGAAAGAAGGAGTGCAGGAAGAAGTGGGAGATAGAAAAGACTGACCAGGCTAGGAAGGACTACTGGTTGGCTAACAATGAAGCTAAGAAAGAACTTCCACTAGGAAAGAATAGGGCATTGGAGGCACTCTGCCAACTTTTGGAAAGTGACTTAGTAAGGGACACAAAGAAACTATATCAGGTTGCAAGGCAAAGACAAAATGATAAAGAAGATTGTCAGATACCCATCTTAAGGGATGCCAGCAACAACCAGCTCAGCAGTCCACAGGACATCAAAGGCAGATGGAAGGAGTATTTCCAGCAGCTTCTGAGTTAAGAAAACCCTACAGAAGCTGGACTGCCCCAGAAACAGCCTACAATGAGAGAAGAAGAGGAGCCCACCTTAGAAAAAGTAAGAACAGCACTAAGGAAGATGAAGTCAAGGAAAGCAGCATGCTCAGATGATGTCACAGCAGATATGATAAAGATGCTGGGTGAGATATGGGAGAAATGGCTCCTGAGGGTACTAACAGCAGTGTGGAGAGAAAGGCGTATACCAGATGACTGGAGAATAAGCATACTCATGCTAGTGCACAAGAACAAAGGGGACATCCACAACTGTGGGCAGTACAGAGGCATCAAACTCCTACCACATGAACATTCTAGAGAGGGTTTTTGATAAACAGATATGCAGAGCAGTAGAATGTATGATGGGAGATTAGCAATTCGGATTCAGATCAGGATACAACACAATTGACCCGATGTTTGCATTGAGACAGATACTTGAGAAGAAGCTAGAGATGAGGAATGACTTGGAGAAAGCATATTACAAGGTCCCAAGAAAGCTGATCTGGGCAGTACTGTGGTGGTTTGAATTCCCAGAAACATTGGTAGAATTAGTGCAGGCAATGTACAAGGGCCCAGTGACACAAGTATTAACAGTGTTTGGCCTCACAGAGGAGTTTCCAGTGGGAGTGGATGTACACCAGGGTTCATCTTTGATCCCACTACTGTTCATACTGGTGATGGACTACATTAGCAAACAGGTTGGAGGGGACAGATCAACAAAGCTTCTGTATGCAGACGATGTGGCATTACAGGGAGACTCTGACCTAGAACTTCAGCAAAGAGCAGGAGAATGGAATGCAAATCTGAAGGCACATGGGATGAAACTAAGCACAGATAAGATGGTGGTAATGGCAGAAAATTGGGGAAATCAGAAGAAGCTGAGAATTGAGATAGAAGGGAAGACAGTGGAATAGGTAAACAGCTTCAAGTATCTGGGAGGGGTTGTTGAGAAGAAGGGTAGTCTGAATGAAGAGGCCAAAGCTAGAATCAGAGGGGCTGCAGCCAACTAACGTAAAGTATCAATGTAGTCTATGACAGAAGAATGCCAAAGAAGCTGAAAAGTAAGGTGTACAAGCCAGTGGTGTGACCAGTGATACTGTATGGTACAGAAACCTGGGCAGTAAAGGCAGAACAGTTGAAGAAGCTGGAAGTGATGGAAATGAAGTGCCTGAGAAAGGTGGTAGGATGCACACTGTGGGACAGATGAAGAAATGACAACATAAAAGCAGAAGTCAAAGTAGCTCCAACTGCAGAAAAGATCAAAAAGAACAGATTACGGTGGTTTGGGCACATGTGTAGAAAAGCAGAAGACAATCTGGTGAGGACGATTTGGGACAGACAGGAAGAAAGTAAGAGGAAGCGAGGACATCCATTAAAGAGGTGGATGGATTGTGTGAAAGAAGATCTGCGACAGTCAGGCATGAGTTTTGATGAAGGCAGGAGTGTGGCACTGAATCAAGAGAGTTGGCGACAGTTAACATGATACCCTGACCCCATGTAGAAAAAAATGGGAAAAGGGGTCTGATGATGATGATGATGATGATGCACAGATAAAAAGTCACTGATATTTTACACACACACACACACACACACACACACACACACACACACACACACACACACACACAAGCATAATCCATAACATTACTAGTTTTGTACTCATTTCAGCAAATAACAATGCATTGTGCAATACTGAAACTGGCACACCAGATCAGTGACTGTCATTTAGCAGTTGCCAAACAACAGAAGTGGTAAGTCACTTTTATTTATCTCAGTGAGAAGTAATGCAATCCTGTCACTGTATCTGATTTCATAGACCTTCCCTGATTGTTCACATAATGTTGCTCTGTCGTTTATAAAAAGTTTGATTTGCTTGTAAATCATTCTGGATTGTAGACAATCAATAAATCTAGTTTTATACTTATTGTTAAAAACAATGCGTGTTGGTGCAAAAGGTGTTGTACTATTAACTTTTTAATTGAATTTGAGTAATATTTAAAACTTGATCCTGATTTTGAGCCTTTATTTGGCTATTATTGATATTACGCTGAATTCTTCTGCAAAGAAGTTGAAAGTTGTAGTATCTGGTGTTCTGTCAGTGATTGTAAAACTCCCTGAAAAAGAAAACCATCCCTGATTTGGAACCATCAGCTTTTCTTAAAATTCAAGGTTTGCACTGAGATCACTCACTCTCGGCTAGGGATCTACCTTGCTTTTGTTTGTTATCAGCCTTATCCTAACAGGGTCATATCACAGATCTGTTTAGGTCAAAGAGCATAATCAGGAAATTAATACATTTTCTCCTCATTTTTCCTCAAGCAGTAGCAGCTTTTGGAGCCCCAAACAGTCAAGGATGATTAAGAGGCCCCCTTGCAGCCACAGGTATTGCAAGATCCTAAAGCGGGCTATGTTGTAAGTTTTAGTGTGGTGGAGCTTCCACAAGTAGGATTTAACTAAGCCAGAGGCACTATATCAGTGGTAAAGTATTTAATGGAATTGTGAAGCCTGTTGCTTGAAAAAGCACTGTTACTATAATCACATATTTCTTTAAATTGTAAAGGAGATATACAGTGGATATAAAAAGTGTACACACCAGGTTTTTGTGACATAAAAAATGAGACCACAATAAATCATTTCAAAACTTTTCCCACCTTTAATGTGACCTGTAACCTGTACAATTCAATTGAAAAACAAATCTGTTAGGGAAAAAAATATAAAAAAATATAAAATGTACAATAAGCTGATTGCATGTGTGCACACTCTTAAACTAATACTTTGTTGAAGCAATAGGACAAGAAATTGGGTGCAATAAGTATTAGTCTAGCTCTTATAACCCCCCTACAACTAACAATTTCTTGCTGTTTGTATTAATCATTGGTCAAGACAGTACATCTACAAGCACTAGAAAGGCACTGGATGTTATTTATTACTGATTCTAAATGTACTGGGTGTCACAAATGTAAATAAGGTGAGAGTGGGTATCACTTAATGAATGACTACATTTCAGTGATTCTGAAGCTTTGTTTTTGTATGTCCGTTTCATAACAGAGTAATTCTAGAATGGCCATTTAAAGAAGTTTGTTCCTATTAATCTCTTTTTTTGGGTTGCTGAGTTCTCATGAAGTGTACAGGGACTATTATAGCAACATTTTCAGTCAGCGATCATATGTAACCAAGCACTAGAACTAGTTCGAGTAAACTTTGGAGTAAGATATATAGATTTTTTTTTTGTCATGGGACAAGATCACTTGTACTGCCCATGTGGTACTGTATAAGAATGCCCACCACGTTAGCAAACCTAAATATATACCCCCTCAAAGGTTGCACAACAGTGCAGAAAAGAAACAATTTCATTTCTGATGAAAGTTGTTACAGGAAATTAAGTGCATAACATCAGCACTTTGTAAAAGATTGCTTGATCTACTGATATGTTCCTGGGGAAACATCACAGAAGATTTACCTTTGAAAGGATAGCATATACTTTTAGCCATCATTGCCTGGATCTTACCAATGGAGGTGGCCTCCTTCCCAAACTTTAAACAAAGTTACAACCATGTCCACAACAGCGAATGAAATTAATGATCAAAGATGAGTAGTAAATAATAACAGTTACATTTTGCCCAATGAGAATGGCCATCTAATGTAAAAGGATGAAGACCAGACGGCAATCTTGGTAACCTCTCAGTTCATTAATAGCTCAGGCTCTGGAAGAGTCAGATAATGAGGGTTTATGTGAGAGGCTTTTGTTAGGTGACCCATCCCTGGGAGGCCAAGTAGTTAGGAGTGCCATATTGCTTTCCCCTTTTGGTTAAGTGGGTATCGTTAGGAGACAGTTGTGGGAGATGGGTCAGTTAACTATACAAAACCAAAGTAAGTATTCCAAGAAGTTGGAGGCCTTCTTGGGGACTCAGAAGTACTAGTATATCTTTTGGTCACTATGAAGATGTGAAGTTATTACAGGAAAAGAGTGGGGATCATAACACTCATAGACTAGGCTTGTCACAAATGTCTGATCCTCACTTTCTGAGGAAACAATGAGCTGCTTAGTTTCTAGCCCAGGCAAGGAGTGAATGGGTTGCCTGTACAGAACAAAAACTAAGTCTCATCATTATGGAAGGAATGAATGGGGTGCTTGGTACAAAGTAATGGCCCCATTGATTTGTGGAATCATGTGGGCAGAAAAATGTTTAGAACAATGTAGCAGACTGATATTAATGGGCATGTCTAGTCTTCACCATAAAGTTATCTTTCTGTTATGTTCCTCATTGAGCAGACATATTGCTGAATGTATCAGCACTTTCTGTCATCTTAAAACTTGGCATCTCATAGAACTAGCATATTTACACATATTTGTAACTAGAAACATACTAGAATTGGGAAACACAACCTAATCAGAAGAATCAGACAATGATAATTTTCTTTTCATAGCTGATCTCTGTTTAATACACAAATCTATTTTTGATGCATTCTTTTCTGAAAACCAATGCTGAGGCTATCTGAATGACTCCATTACAAATACATGTAAATAAAAGAAGAAATGGGATAGGTACATTACTGATAGAGTGTCAGTACTATGTAATAAGCTATCATACACATGCATGCAGTCACATGCACACGCATGCACACAAAACGATCTCTATCTCTCTATCTATCTATGTATATATATATATATATATATATATATATATATATATATATATATATATATATAGATATATATTGTAATACAGTATATGTGGACATCAGCAGGGTATCTAGGGTAGGGTGAGAGGGGCAACAGCTTCAGGCTCAAAGTGCTGGGGGAGGGCTTGATCAGCCAGTCCCAATCACTCTCTAATGTAATTCTGGCTTTTAAAAGCCAGTATTGCATTTGCAGTCAAACCTGAGCACTGTAGAATGCTCCATCCCCCAGATTTTGCAAGCCCTGCACGGCATGCAGGACTAGTGCAGGAGCTCCAGCAGGCAATATGTCTGCTGTGCAATCCAGGAATAACCTGAAGGGGCATGCATGAGCGCTCCTGCACTAGTCCTGCATGGACACAGCCAATGTATGCAAATTACCCCATTTGCAGGAGAAATCCATGCAAATGAGGTGAATTTTCAATCCAGGAAACTGAAAGCCAGCCGTGCAGGACTAGTGTAATCTGCAGAAATGTACTCCACCAGTAACGGAGTACATTTCTGCAAATTACAAAATGGAGCCATGACAGCTCAAAATAAAGGGTGGATATCAGATAGAAAGCATGCCAGTGGCCAACTATAAGGCCATTGGCATGGAAAACACTTGCAAAAATAAAAAAATCAAGTTTTTTTTTTTAGCCAATCTCGGCTTTTTAAGCACAGGGCAGTGGCACGCAAACGAGATCTGGGGGAAAATAAGAAAAAAACATAAAATAAGCACTCTAACCAAAATAGCTATTTTGCCATTATACTCAATGGCCGGCAGAAGACAACTTGGCCAGCGAATAGTAGTTGCTAAGGGGGGAGGCTCACTGCGGGACATGTAACTATGCATTAGCAGGCAATCCTATGCAAATGAGGGTAATGATACTGAATCCCTGATTTCGCCTGCATGCTAATCAGCACCTAACAGTGTAAAAGCAGGAATAGCTTGGTGCAAGCCTAGGAGTTAGCTGACATCGTAGGGGTGTGTGTCAGGCATTCTGTAAGCGGATTGGAACCCTGTGGCACCGGCTTGCTCCTAGCTTAGCAGAGCTAAGCAAGTGAGTGTGTCTAAGGCTGCCTAGCACTCTTTACATTGCCTAAGTGCATGTGCACGCTGCACACTGGGTTTTAAAGCAAAAAAAAAAAAAAGTAAACCAGGAAATAGCAGCTCTTTGCACATTTAAGCACTCTGTTTGTGCAGTGTGCCCGCGGGGTCAAACAGGAAGGCAATGGGAAGGGAAAACAGCAGTAGGAAGGTAATCTAGGAGAACTAGCATAGCTGGCAGGTGAAATATATCATAATCAGCCAATTAGACAGGCAGCAGACCAGACCAGCCCAGAACACTACTACTATAAACTATGCAAACACCTTTCCCTCTGGTTTTTCCCATACTCTACACCACCGGTGTATACAAGCGGGGATGTTTTAACAAACAAAACAGCAAAATGATAGGGGCTGCAGCAGCTATCATACAACATGTGGAAGTGGCTGATGGTGGTGTGGATGAGAATGCTGTCGACCAACCCACAGTGAGGAGATGGAGAAGAGTTTACAGACCAAGAGTAACCTACCAGGGGCTACATGAGCTGGAGATAGTGGAGTGCTATAGGGTGAACAGGGACCTCCTACAGCAAATTGTTGAGCTGTGTTGGCCACAACTGACACACAGAACTAACAGAGGGGGACCCATCCCAGTGGATACCAAGGTATGTGTAGTCCCAGAAATACTAGCCACAGGTGCCTCCCAAAGCCCAACTGGGGATATCATGGGGATCTCATAGGCATCAGCATCCAGAGTATTCCACCAGTTCCTGGATGCCATGTCAGCACATGCCGGTGAGCATGTATATTTTCTCAACACCCGTGAGGTGTTGGACAGCAATATGCATCTCTTCCACCAAATAGCAGAATACCCTGAGGTGGTGGGTGCTATAGACTGCACGCACATATGCATCAAAGCACCACCCGGTGAGCGGAGTAGGGTCTACACCAACCACAAGGGCTTTCCCTCCATCAACTGTCAAGTCATGTGTGATGCCCAGGGCATTATAATGAATGTGTGTGCTGGCTGCCGTGGAAAATATCACGATTCCCACATCTGGCATCTGACGCAGCTGTACCCGAGATTTGCCAATGGGGACATCCCTTACAGTCACCTACTGGGGTATGCTGGTTATGCACTAGAGCCATGGCTGATGACACCCATCAGAAATGCACACACACCCGAACAAGAATGCCATAATGAGGCACACGCACAGATCAAAATCATAATAGAGTGTGTGTTTGGGATGGTCTAGTCACAGTTCAAGTGCCTGGTCACATCCGATGGAACCTTGCAGTACTCACCAGCTACATGTACCCAAATTGTCATCGTATCTGCCATGCTACACAATATAAACCCGTGGAAACAGCTGCAGCAGGAACAGCACGGGGCAGGGCCACACAGCCCCCCACCAATGCCAAGGCCTGCACAAGCACAGAGTGACTCAGAGGAGGAACGACCTGAGCCTGCCCCAGTAGGCAGATGGAGGCATGCCCAGTATGCCATGGCCTTGGCAAAGAAGCAACTCATAGCGCATACACTGTCACATTAGGTACCCAGGGAATGACACCTCTCTCTGACTCGTACATACAGTGAAAGGGATGCCAAACATGACACTACCTGTACTCAACTATGTATAGGGAGTGTACTATGTGCATTTGACATAGGCAGCCCTCAGCACCATCCTCAATACTGGCACACCCACAAGGTATGTCTCTCCCCTTACCAATTGCTGATTGGCGTAGTGTGTGTAGTCACTTGTATGTATGGTATGGATGTGAGCATGCAAGGGAATCGGGTGGCTGAATGGTATGCCAGCAGATAGTAGACACCTATAGTGGCACCATGAGATCTGTAACAAATACTGGTGTCACCATAGTAGCCAGTACTACACAAGGCAACAAAACCCACTGCAGGAAATGTGCTGGGCCACATGTGTGTCCATATTACTCACACATGCCAGTCAGGGAGGTTCACATACCCAACAGCAGTCTCAGCCAGCAGGACAGGTGTAGACAAACACAAACAAAGGCTTTGCTATGGCCTCTGAAATATGCCTATGTGTAACCCCTCCCCAGGCCTACACAGACAGACTACATCAGGTCAGGCAGTCTGATGTTAGTTCTGAAGGGTAGGAAGTCAGAAACCAATATGTAGGTCAATCAAACCTAAGACCTGTAGTACACTGATATGCCTCTAGTCAGCATGATCGGTTAGAATACAGAATGAAATGGAGTACCTGACATACCAGTACAGTCATAGCACATGTGTACAAGTGTCACCCCATCCTATGTAGAAATGTAGAAACAGTAAGATGCACCCCCAATTCTGTGTAGAAATGTAGAAACAGTCAGGTGTGACCCTCCAAACCTGTGTAGAAATGTAGAAATAGTCAGGTGTGCCCCCCACTTCTGTGTATAAATGTAGAAACAGTCACGTGTGCCCCCCATCCTATGTAGAAATGAAATAACAGTCATGTGTGCCCCCCAATCCAGTGTAGAAATGTAGAAACAGTCAGGCGTGCCCCCCCAATCCTGTGTAGGAATGTAGAAAAAGTTAGGTGTGCCCCCAGTTCTGTGTAGAAATGTAGAAACAGTCAGGTGTGTCCCCCCCAATCCTATGTAGAAATGTAGCAACAGTCAGGTGTGCCCCTCCCCACTCCTATGTAGACATGTAGAAACAGTCAGGTGTTCCCCTTCCCCCAATCCAGCATAGAAATGTTGTAACAGTCAGGTGTGCCCCCCTCCCAACCTCTGTGTAGAAATGTAGAAACAGACAGGTGTGCCCCTTCCCCCAATCCTGTGTAGAAATGTAGAAACAGTCAGGTGTGCCTCCCAACCCTATTTAGAAATGTAGTAACAGTCTGGTGTGCCCCCCCCAATCCGATGTACACATAGGTTCATAGGTTGGTACTAGGCTATCGGCCCTAGGGCCTATACAAGCCTAGCCATAACAATTCCCTGGATATTTCTTCCCGCAATATTTACTTCCCTGGACCCCTGTCTAGCAGGGTGACTGACGTGATGCCCGGGGTGAATTTCCTATCTCCCATCCAATAACACACGTCATAACAGTCAGGTGTGCCCCCCCCCACAACCCTATGTAGAAATATAGTAACATGTATGTGTAGGTATAATACCAATGCAGCATAGATGCCCAGTGGTCGCCAAGGTAGCATGATAGATTGTAGCATTTGCACAATATGCAGGTATGTGTATGTTAGGTTGGTGTGTGTTTCATATTGTTTGAGAGTGGTCAGTATGTATGCATGTTGAGGTATGACCTGGTGGCCATTGCCCACTACTTCTGATAACAGGGCCAAGTCCTCACAACTGCAGTCCCTAAGACAATTCCCACCAGTATAACACATGCTAACAGTAAGCCATTGTAAATGTATGGTGGTAATATGTGTCACCATCTGAAATATTGACATGCCATGGCTGTTGGGCTAGATATACAAGCAGTACGCAGGGGGAAGTACCCCAGACATATAGTATATATTGTGTAACTGTGAAATGGACACACCCTTGGAATTGTACAAACAGGTATCCATCACATTATCTGGACCTATAGTAGGGGATACCAGTGTTGTCTGCCCGAACACTTGCAGATCACAAAGGAGGTAGGACTGATTTATTGGGAAACAGCTGATGTACCTGCACATGCCAGCATAACTGCAATGCCTCATGCATATCTGCGTGTCAGATGCAAGTAGTGTCATTAACACACATGCACCCAGCTCACCCAAACACCATCCATAGGTACCTCTCTGGTCATATCCCTGCTGTGGGGAATGGGTACAGTATGCCCCACCTGTATATGGCAATAGCAAAAGAATGCAGCATGCAGTGCAGGTGTCCCAAGCAGGTGTGTCCCTCGCTGTAGGTAGCACTCTGCCAGAATCCACACCACCTGATCAAGACTGATAAAAGATATTGGCATGAACACCTAGCACACCTACCCTGTCACCCAAGGGGAATATACTGTATGGCAGTCTGAGACTGTAGAATTGACAGAATGCAATGGCCTGGCACATCTGGCCCGCATCAACACTAAATGGCCCACAGGCCTCTGCCAAAGGCCTGTGTCTCACACGTGCTGTCAATGCATGTTATGTCATGGGCACCCAACTAACAACATAACACACCACATAAGCCATATGCAAGGCCATGTGGACAAACCACAGTAACATGTCCACCATGCCCACTGCATCAACTGTGGACCAACACCAAAACACAGCTGTGATGGGGTGATAACCTTAGGGAAAGTATCAGAGAATGTATGCATAATGTATGGAAGATGATAGAATAACAGATGGGGGTGGGAGCATGGGCAGCATGGGATGTGCAAGGTCCAACACAAAGCTGTGTGCACACACTATCCTTGGCTCCAAACACATAAATAGGTAGCTACATAATTGCTTGTACACTACAATAGGGGCAATGTCCTGACTCATGGCCACTGCTTCTGGGTAACCTGTGCAAATCTGTAGAGCTGTGAGGTATTGCTACAGCAAGATAAGGCCATACTGTCATATCGATGGATGTACAAGTATGGGATCCTCTGCCAGCACTGTACCAAAGTGCTGAACTGGATTCACAGTCCCAGTAGCAAGTGCCTGCAGCTCCCCATCCAGAATGGCATAACTTACCATGAATATGTAGGTGTCTGCCCACAATACTGGATACAGCTGCAGTCACCCTTGTCCCCCGAAACATCACCGTGTCCAAGGATGTCCACCTGACAGTACACAAGGACAGAAAAAATCACAGTGTATAACAGAACACATGTCTGAATATCTCTGCTAACAGCAGTACCATGTAGCTGAAGCAGCACAGACACAATCACCTACAGTGCACACTATCCCCTGCACAGTTTGTCCCCATATTGCGAAATGATCGACGAATACCTTGCAGAAACAATTTGCTGCCTGTAGGTATACAACACAAAGGTCTCCACTGGAGTACAAACTACATGGAATTGAAACACACATTCAATACAGAAGAGCAGACTGGGCATGCTCATGCACACAAACAACTGAAGCCCATGTCTGCAAACAGTGGACCATACATATCTGGTAGTTTCACATGTTAGTGCATACACTCCTCAGTATGCACCAGTCATGCTTTGCACACACAGTGGATAGGAATACAGACATATATCCAAGGACAACACACTAAATAAGCCAAAAGTAAACATACATAGATGTGTGGAAGAGAGTGACTGTGACAAGGAACCATCCATCATGAATCCTGTCCCACCCAGCACACAGCCAAATGGCTACAACCACATGAGGTGTAAATGTCACTCACTGTAGACAATAGCCACTGGTATCCATCTGCATTACAGACTATGTGGTGCAACTGCTAGCTGTGCAACATGACTGTACAAGGAAGTAGTCATCTAGCAGTTGTATAAATGTACCTGCGGAATATACCCCTGCATGTGCCCGCATGTGGTGTGTCAGCTTCTAGATGAATGGGTTATGGCCCATGCACACACACTGCCCTCCCCATAGCCCTACTATGACAAGCCTGCTGAGATCATCCACTTTGAAATACACCTTTGGGAAAGGTGCAGCCCAGTACTCTTCATGCGCATCCTATAACTGCGTACTGCTGTAGTGTGATAAACTAGTTTGGTAGGAGTTCTAATCCCAGGCATGGTAACTGTTTGTGTGTGTGTGTGTGTGTGTGTGTGTGTGTGTGTGTGTGTGTGTGTGTGTGTGTCTGTCTGTCTGTGTAGACAACAATGTTTTTTAGGCTAGTCACACACACTACAATTAAAATGCCATACTTTGGCAAGGCTGCTGATGTAATTTACTGTGAAATACACCTTTGGGAAAGGTGTAGGCCAATAATCTCCATGGCGCATCCTATAACTGTGTACTGCTGTAGTGTAATAAACTAGTAAGCTAACAGTTCTAATCCCATACATGGAAACTGAGTGTTTATGTGTGTCCCTATCTGTTTAGGGAGAAATGCATTTTAGGCTAGTCATATTCACTACAGTTCAAATGTCCTACTTTGGCAAGGCTGCTGATGTCTTTCACTGTGAAATACACCTTTGGGAACAATGTAGCCCAGTAATCTCCATGGTGTGTCTTATAACTGTGTACTGCTGTAGTATGATAAACTAGTCAAGTAGGAGTTCTAATCCCAAATACAGCAACTGTGTGTGTGTGTCTCTCTGTCTGTGTATGGGACACAAATATTTTAGGCTAGTCACACTCACTACAATTCAAATGCCCTACATTGGCAAGGCTGCTGATGTCATTCACTATGAAATACACCTTTGGAGAAGGAATACTCCAGTAGACCCTGTGGCATATCCTATAACAGCCTAATGCTGAAATGTGGTATAGAACTCTGGTAGGGGTTCTATTCCCACACATGACAGGTGTGGATGTTTGTGTCTATGTAGGGAGCAATGCTTTTTAGGCTAGTCACACTCATTACAACTCAAGTGCCCTACTTTGGCAAGTCAGCTGATGTCATTCACTGTGAAATACACCTTTGGGGAAAAAGCACTCCAGTAATCCGCATGGTGCATCCTATTACAGCAAAATGCTGTAGTGTGATGTAGAACTCTGATAGGGGTTCTATTCCCACACATAGCAAGTGTGGATGTTTGTATGTGTTTCTATGTCTGTGTGGGGAGCAATGCTTTTTTAGGTTAGTCACACTCACTACAATTGAAATGCCCTAATTTGGCAAGCCTGCTGATGACATTCACTGTGAAATACACCTTTGGGGAAGGAGTACTCTAGTAATATCTGTGGCGTGTCCTATAACTGCGTAGTGGTGTAGTGTAATAAACTAGTAAGGTAGGAGTTCTCATCCCAGACATGGCAGGTGTGTGTGTGTGTGTGTGTGTGTGTGTGTGTGTGTGTGTGTGTGTGTGTGTGTGTGTATTTGTGTTTGTCATTTGTATCCTGTGTGGAGGTGGCTGTGAGTGTGTAACAACTGGACTCTATGTGGAGTGGGTTTTGCAAATTTCTTATATGGTGGCCCTAGTATATGTCACAACATCCACCTTACAGGGATAACAGATGTGAAATAGCCGCGAGGCTGGGGTGCAAATCCATTCTTCTACATGTGACATCAAGGCCTGGTGAACAAAGTTAGCAACCCATGTATTACCCAGAGAACACTCTCAACCCATGTCTCATACACACACTTGCCTAGGCAACAACAGCTATGTTGGTAGTAACCTGCATATTGCCCACTGATAGTAATCATGGTGTGAATGTAGTGGGCTACAGAGGGCATGGCACCCTGTCCATCAGTCCAATAGGCAAATACATGCAGACAGTGCACCTTCCCTATGTTCCCCACTGGACACCTGCAGCACCTGTGGTGTCATCAAATGTGGCCTGCAAAAGACATACCATGCCTTAAACACATGTCCTGTATGGACATATGCCACTAACACCAGGGAATACCTGTATCAAGCTATCAATGTAGGTGCAGGGTCAACCTGCTGTCCATTAACAGTTCCTGCCACATGAGGCCAGGACTTGCACATGTGATGATAACAATCTGCGTACACAACATGGGCCAGACACCCCATGTACAGATACACATGTCACTGTACATGCATGTGGGATGTGTGCACATCCCAGACACTGTCCATGTCATGGACTAAGGAACACATACATGGTACGCAATGCACAGCAATGGCCACACACAATAGTTACCCAGGTGACTGGATGGTGGATACAAACCCACCTGTGTGGGCCAATCCAGACACTACACCCCTGAGCCACAATGCAGACCATTGTCATGTGGCCTGTTGTCAAGGTGTATCCATCACCTAGCCTTGTATAGCTGTCTGGCATAGTCAACCACTACACACCCATGAAGTAATGTGCCTATGCATGTCAGTACTGGCACCCTGTGTCTGTGTGTATGGTGTATGATGCCTATGACCACATTCACACTCACCACAACCCCCATTGGCATTCTGAAGCATTCTGTCTGATGTCAGGCACCTCCACATACCCTTTGCCCATATAACCTCTGGATAACCCATGTGGTGTATGTGATACCTGCACAGTACTGTATTGTGGCAATCTAACTAGTGAGGAGTTGTATTCCTGACCTTGCAAAGTGTGTCAATGTGTGTGTGTGTGTGTGTGTGTGTGTGTGGGTCCCTGAGAGAGTTTGGCTGTGCTGACACTGACACCTGTTTATGCGGACAGGCACGTGTACTACACCTACCATATAGCTACCATATCATTGTTGCAGATGTCACTCACCATCACATATACATTTGGAGAACTCCTCAACATGTAAACTATGGGGTGCATCCAATAACTACATATACATGTGATAACAATAAATAGTTAGTCAGGGGTTTGATACCCTGTACTGGTAGGTGTGTAACACAAGCATGCTTAAGGTTTACTCTCCCACCCTCCCTGGCTTTTCTGTGCCTCTGTCTGCCTCTCTCACTCCCTCTCTAGTGGATATGGAGACTTATACCTGCTTTGCTTATACAGCAGCATGTGTATTGTAAGTGATGCTCATAATCAGTTGATGGCCTCAGCATGAATTACAGCCCTCTTCTAGCTGATTGCATGTGGAACAGCTGTGGTATATATATATAAAACACTCAGGTATATACATATATAGAGCAATATATGTCTACACATATACAGATAGAGATACATATGCACATATACATATGGATATCTACATATATATTGACAGTAACAGGTGTATCAGAAGAGATATGTATGCACATATAGTTATAGATATCTACATATATATATCCATATAAACAGGCTTATCTGTACACATAGGATGTGCATATATATATATATATATATATATATATATATATATATATATATATGTGTGTGTGTGTGTGTGTGTGTGTGTGCATGTATATATATATATATATATATATATATATATATATATATATATATATATGTGTGTGTATATGTATATATATATATATATATATATATATATATATTGACATACAAAGAGCTGTACACATGGCTATATATATATATATATATATATATATATATATATATATATATATATATATATATATATATATATGCACTATACAGATGTGTATACAGACATATGAATGAGTATACATGTGTATGCACATGTAGACATATATTGACCTATTATATGTATATATCCATATTCTTGTCATGTGTAAACCTCATGGTTGTATATACCCTGCCAGATGTATCTCACCATATGCATCTGCTATGTTTACATTATGATACAACAACATATGCGATGCAACAGTCATATTAATAACAAGTGCTACACAATTGTGGAAGTAAAGGCAATTGTTCAATACTACTCAATATGTGTATTGACAGATATATTGATAAAACAACAGCTGTCTTCACAGTGGTCATGGCATAGTGGTTAAGTGCTGTTGACTATAGTGTACATGGTCCTGGGTTAAAGACATGCAAGGGCTGTTCATTTTGTTGCTGGCAGAACAAAGGCTGTCAGATATAGAGTGGCTAAGGCAGTTTTGAGCAGCTTTAAGCGGGTTTGCGTGGGTTTGCATGAAGCTAAGTGGTGCTAAGCTATGGGTAAATGTACGGGTGCGTACACAGTGTAGGCTTTGCATACCATATTGCAGCAATGTTGATACTTGCTAAGCATGGCTTAGCCCTGGTAACCAGTTCACACCACCCAGGCTGATAACATAGCAGGGTAATGACATCTGTGATAAGTGTATGTAATGCCATGTGCAATACATGCACCTATGTGCTTTCATTACTATAGCAAGGCGTGTGAGTGTCATGTGTGGGACTCTTTACCTTCATAACAGTGAAACACAGTGGTGGAATTGCTCATATGAGCAAATCGTAACCACGAAACTTAAAACAGCGACAGTTGTACATGTTCAAAAATCAGCAAATGGAAAATCCGATTTGCTGATTTTCGAACATTAATGTTGAAAAAATAATTAGATAAAGTGTAATGCAGGGGGGCAAGCCCCCCTGCACCTCCCATACCCCACTACTTTATTATTCTAACTCTGAGATTGCACTAAAGTGGGGAAAGGAACCATTTCTTGATCCCCAGTATAGTGCAATCTGCCCCGGAATATCGAATGTACAATGAGCGAATCTCACTGTGCATTCGCTCATTGCACACTCAAGACTTTTTCTGTTCAGCGTTTGCAAACTTTGGAAACTGCCTTTCAGAAAATTGCTGTTCGCCCTTGTGCAATACACACATGTAAAGGTAAACCGTGTGGGACACAGATGTATATGAGGCCTGTACAGCATTGTCTTCCATGTGAATTTGTTACATACAGGTATAGTAGCCCAGGATAGCTGCTGTCACACTCTCATGTAGTTTATCATGGTGGTACTACTGTTGACAGTGCTTACCCAGGCAAGAGCAGAGTACTAATGTAGTACTGACAACAGGCACACCTGCAGGCATAGCTGGACTCTGAGGCCTCCCTGTTGTATCCTTGGTGTGTGAGCTGTCTCACAGTATATAACCCCTACTGGATAATGATCTGACATGTGGAATGTAACTGTAGACTACCGTCTGTACAGCACAAGTTAGTGAGGGCTTCTGACATGTAGTTATGGCATACATATTGTTGTCAAACGTCTATCTGTCAACACACTCATCCTACTGCATAGCTACTTCCCAAGCTGATGATTGTCAGTCCCTGTACAGATGTGCAGATGGCAAGTATCCAGCTGGGATATGTACAGGCAACCTAAGCTGAATTGACAATGATATGTCTGCCCAGCTGTGTAAGAGCTGGCACATATAGGAGATGACACCCTGTACACACCACATGCCACGGGTACCTCCACTACACTACCACAGTCAACAGAACATGCTTGGGTAAAGGTCTCCATCACAGACACTAACCATGTGTTGTAATGCATGTTGCATACATGTCAACTTGATCACCTTAGTGGCCATGTGCAGGAGGCACCTGTAGGATTGACTGATGCATGTCATTCTCACCCTGAGGGCCACCACAGTAGTGTATGTCAATTGACTGCCTGCTGCCATATGGCAGGTGGCAGGATAGCACTGTACACACAACCCCTACACAACCCATCTCTCCTTGTGCAATAGCTAGGTACACAGCTACGACCACCTGCAGTGATGCACCCCTGTAGGGACACATGTGCATGGCTAAGTACAGCAGTGTCTGTGTGTTAGCACACCTGTACTTGGGAATTCCATGAGGACCTTCACAACCACCACATCACCCGTTGCCATAGTCAGCTGTGGCTGCTGCTGTATGGGACATTACATATACCCTGTTAAGCTCCTCTCCATACCAGCTACACCGGCCTTGCAGTACAAGCACAACAGTGTTGTACAAATGGGTTGATAGACATGGGATACCCATTGTATTCTGGCAAGTGTGTGTCTGTGTGCATGTCAGTATATCTGTAGTGTACATCATTCCAAGGCCACATATTCCTATTACAGTACCTATTGCCGCACAGTAGTACACATAGTGTTGTTGTTGATGCCCATAGGTGAAGCATGACAATGCAACACCCTGCTACGCATGTGACATGTGCATTAGATGCATATCCCTGTAGTAAAACTGTTGAGGTATACTATGGGTTGTATCGCAGTCATGGCTAATTTGTGATGGTGGGTATGGAAGAGTGTCATCATGGGTTTCAGGGAGTACAATATCCACTGGGGATGTGTACACTGTCATTACACCACCACACACCCAGTATATGTCCATGTACCATGTTATGGTTACCACTGTCACCATCAACCATACAAGTAACTGATACCACAATTCAGGCCAGTTATGCATGTGCTGTGTGCAGCCTACCTGTAACACATTGGACACTCGGTCAAGTTAGTTAGCAGTGATAGGCACTGGTCTCTCGGATGAGTGTTTGCCTGTTATGTGTCTGTTAATGTGTATATGAAGGTATGTCACACTATGTATTGTCCATAAATACCCATTGCATCCCCCATTAGCAAACTGTACATGTCTGGGGATGTTCTGCGTGTAACATGCAACCTGAAAACACCTCACATTAAACGCTGTGTGTCTTGTGTGCAATGTAAGCCACACACTTCAGTATCACTACATACCTAGGTAGGGGTCTAGTCCCAGTGTTACTAAGTAACAGTGTGCATATATGTGGATGGATCTACATCAGGTTGTAAGGTATACATGCCCCAGTGGGTCACCTGCCCATGTGGCACGGGCAGTAACCATTATACTAACCTCTGACATGAGTTCAACTGTACCCCAGATATGTCACAGCCATGGTGTCACCACAGTGCCATACCCCGTTGTGGAATATGACTGCAGACCATCCTCGTGCTGACACATGTACACCTACAGCACAAATGTATAACATTATAGAGACCGCACTCAACCAGTGTTACTAACAGCTATAATGCATCACTGCTGGATGGCTACACTACCTGACATATATGCATTACACTTCACTCCTTACAACATATTACACTGCAGTACTTTGGTACACTGTAGTACAGTCACCATGTGCATCAGAATTATATTAGCCTGTCCCTGCATTGATGATATGGATGACAGGGATGTGGCACAGGTACCATCATATGCACAGGGCATCCTCATGCTGACACATGTGCACCTACAACACAAATGGATAACATTATAGAGACCACAATCAGCCAGTGTTACTAACAGCTATATGGTATCATTGCTGGATGGCTACACTACCTGACATATATGCATTACACTTTACTCATTACAACATGTTACACTGGAGTACTGTGGTACTCTGTAGTACAGTCGCCGTGTCATCAGAACCAGTTTAGCCTGTCTCTGCATTGATGGTATGTGGAACAGGTATCATCATATGTACAGGGTGTGTTGTTAGTTTACCAGAGGCCAAGGGTGGGCCATTCATTTGACACTATGTGTGTCATTGAGGGGTGTACTGACGTCAGCTGGGTGTGGTGATGTGGTGTGTGCAGGTATGGGGTTGCCCTAGGTGTGTTTATATAGTGTGTGGGTATGCATGTACACAGTTCTGTCATGTGGCTGCTCTACACAGGTGTTTATGGACAGCTACAGACCATACCTAGCAGGGTGTGCAGTTCACTGCCTCTGGCCATGTACATGTGGACTGCACCTGCCAGGGGTTCCATGGGCACATCCAGGTACAGGCCTTCATGTGCTACTCTTACCTGCTGATGGCAAATGTCCGCTGGTACCACATCCCTCCTGGGACTGGCCAGGACCACGTGCACGTGGCCTGCTGTGGTGTGGTGTGAACAGCACTCCCCCGTACTGCCGGGGCTGGTACTGCCACTACGGGAGCCCCTTGGTGTCCTAGCACATCCATGTTGACTGCCAGCTGTTGGTGTTGCTGGCCTACATCCACGCAACCATCACCGCACCCTCACCACACGTTCAAGCATAGACATACCACGGTCGATGAAGGCCATCATCTTATCATGCTGTCTATCCATGAGCTCGGTATAAGCATGGATGGCACCAGACAGTTCAAGAATGTTGTCACTTACAGATGTGAGAGCAGCCCTCTGCAGCCACAGGCCCTGTCTGGTGTAACATTCCATACGTGCCTACACTGCCATGACAGCCTGAAACATGCACCTGCTGATACCAGCTATGTCGCCTCTGCCATGGGCATGATGTCCAACGGCCCTACCACAAGCACCCTGGGACATGTGCCTATGTGGTGCACTGCCGGACATCCGGCTATGCCTGCTGTGACTAGACAGAGTAGGCATAGTTACCACACTTTTCTGTGCACTGCCATCAAACGCCAGCCATCCCTCCATTATGGACATTGGTGATGGGGAATGTATAGGCACTGAAACTGTGTGCGGGGTTGGGGTGGCTAAAAGAAGGATATCAACTGATGGAGCAGTGTCGGCCCCTGACAACCCCACCTATGCCTCAACAGTACTATCATCATCTTTGGTGTCTGTATGGACACCAACATCAAATTGCATGCAGGAGGGACCCTGACCCACCTCATCACCTGTGGGGGAAAACAATAGATGCACTTTAAAACCTGTACAGCATCGACTAACAGTAAACGCACACACACATACCCACACACACCCACACACACACCCACACACACCCACACACACACACACACACACACACACACACACCACCGTAATACCTACCTGTCCATTACTTTACAGACAGTCCCACATATGTCCATGTGTACCCCATCCTGCATCACACTTAGTAACATACACACATTGATACCACTCATTAACATATCAGTCCTCTAAATGCCTACACAAGTGATAACAACACAAGACCTGTTACTATATTACCTGCCTGACCTATGTGTAGTGTTTTTAGATGGCCTCACTGCTGTCATTCAGTGTTCACCCTGTGTATGTCCGGACATCATGAGCATGGCCCCTATATGTGTGGGCTACTATGTTATCTCCATAATATCACACACTGGTGCGTCATGTGTATGTAATGCTCAGTACATGCCTGCTCAATCAGCCTATCATGTGACACCTGTAATATTTGGATACACTCCCTGGTGTTGACTAATACTTCCCAATGCATCTGTAGTGCTGCATATGTGGGTTGTAGGTGACCTCTCTGCTGAATGCGACATTAAGGGTATACCTGGTGTCTACCTCCCCTCTCAATGCCTGTTCCATGCTACAGACCACATTATACTATCAGCTGTCCTGTGATTGCACACATGACAAGTATTCCTAATGTGGCAGTCTATGTACTGCATGATCCCAGAGAGAGGTACTGCTGTATGAACACCCCACAATCACACATGTGCATACATGGCCAGCCACACAAACACACACACATGCACACACGCATCCTACATGCATCAACCTCCCTCCACTTAACCAGAGTGACCCTACAGACAAACTAACTATCCACCAGGACACACACACACACACACACACACACACACACACACACACACACACACACACACACACACACACATACAGATGAGATTGCACAATAATAGTGCACACAGTCCTCCTATTACCCCTCTGTCAACATGCATAACATATGGTACGCAACAGCATGCAGTGCAGCTATAGTCAATCTATGCTAGCAACAGTATACATGTATGTGATTCATGTGCTGTGTCACTAGGTGAAGCCCCTTCCCCTGGATACCACTGCATGCATGTACACAGTATTGCTGTGCACCAGTTCTGCACCCTGCCCTGTACTGTGCAAAACACCTCACAGGCATACAGCCCATTGCTGAATGTGTACTACTGTGTCAGTTATATCAGCTTTAATGCTCACAGCCCCTATGTTTTCCAGCAACACATACCTGGGATGATATGTGGACAGATGTCATTTGTGAATGCATGATGTCTGATTAACAGCTCTCAACATCAGCAGACCATGTATGACCAATCCAATACTCTTACACTGACAACCATCAGAGCATACCATGGCTATGGGGGGTGTACACACCCTTATTGATATGACGCACCCATCCTTGATCTGTCATGGGCCCACATCACAGCATATCTTAACAGTACATGAGCCCGATATGTGACATATGTCCTGTACTTTCACATGCAGTGTCTAAGGCATGTGTTAGGTGTGCTGATGCTGACCACGATGAATACACACCGTGTGGGCATATGTGTGCACACCCCTATCATGACTGGTGTGTACTACAGCAGTCACTACTCCAGGCAGGGGTATACCAGCATGGGCCATCTGCATTTGCCCTTGTATGTTCAATCTGCCCTACACATGTCCCCCTAATCTGCATGATTGCAATGTCTACTCATGTGCACATCCCTTAGCGTTCACACACTGCCATCACTATTGCTGTGGGGGTAGGGTTATGGCTGCCACAGGTCTTGAACCTGACTATGTGCAGATACAGCCATTCGTAGCGCGCTTAGGATCCCTGCTGCAGTGCACTGGTGTGTCATGCTGACACCCCTCCCCCCTCCTTCAGGCTTTTTGCAGATGCATGACAAGTTAGCCCTACACATGTGTCACTTTGCATTGTCCTATACACTGAACACCACATGTTACAGCCTAGTCCCAGCTGATAATGTGGACCACTGTAATGCCTTATGCCATACTGTATCTCTGCAGCAGTTGCCATTGTCCTACAGGTATTTACACTGGTGTTGCACTGTATATGGGTGTTGTTCCAAACATGTCCCTACTGTAGGCCATGTCTCCCACCATTATGTTACTCCCTGTGGACACATTCCACAATGACAGGATGTTAGTTATCATGCAGGGGTCTGACATAACCTTCGAATACCCCATCATGGTTACCCCTGTGATGCCATGCATTTTACAGTAACAAAACATTTACATGTATAGCATGCATTCTGAGTAGGTGTGTTAGATGTGTGCATGGAATATACCATCGCCATTACATGCCCATTGTATTGGCAAGCATCTACATAAACGATACTCACCAGCTACAAGCTGCTGCCTTGGTGGTATCCCAGGGGGACTTACATAAGAGGGTGAGAGATGCAAAGTCGTGGCCACAACTGTGGCATTGCTACAGGGTGGGTGCAGTATTACAATACATCAACAGTACATTTCCACAATATTTCCACATATGGACAGCTGTTTATCACTACTATGCAGCAACAAAATATATCTATGACATGTCAGATACGCATAATCTTCCTGTACTGATGCGTATGTATATGCAACAGTGGTCTATGGATGTGCCCTGTGGCCTTACCTGTATGCTCCTCGGCCAGTGTGTGGGTGGCACCCACCTCCACAAAGTGTCTGGCGGTTGGTGGCTGGCCAGACGGGCAGGTGCCACGAGGCTGGCCAGGAGCTCCTCCACACATCTTGGGGGTGCTGGATGGCATGGCCCCCCTGTGGCAAGGTGATCTCTCCATACTGCAGCAGCACACTGATGGGCATTGCGAAACAGGTCAGAACAATGATGCCGGACCTGCTCATAACTGCTGTTGTGCAGTTCGACATAATTTACCCTGTGGACTAGGTCGTTACACAGGGTGGTCCGCTCCTGCTGATTGTGGGTAGCCAGGCCAAAGAAGATCACATAGTGCTGAATGACTCCATTCATCAAGATTTCATTTTCCACTGCTGTGTAGGCTGGCAGCCTTCCATGAGACATCGTGCCTGAAAGACATAAAGATAGACAGATGTGTAAGCAAGTCATGCAGCAAGGTTACCACATTTCTTAATACACATCACTGTTACCCCCAACCATATCAGCAACCACAAACTGTACATACAACTCAGAAGGTATGGCTACAGCATACCTACCAGTGGGGAGATATTGTACTGTACCACACTGTGTGCAATGCGTTTGTAGCCATGTTCCCTGTGTGGACACTATCATTGCTGGGCTGTTACAGACTATTCACCTGCATGCCATTGTCAGGGCCACAATGGTTCCATATATGCCTGTGGTATGCTTGCTAGGTGTGTACTGCACATCTGACATACTGTGTTATTGCGGTTATCTATGCATGCTGTTGGACATGTTCTGGGATTGTGTAGACTATTACTACCAACATATGTTCTATAACAGTGAAACAATAGTATGTATACATACTATTGGCCAGTGGAACCACCTCTCCCAACTCATCTGCCCATGTTACTAGGCCACATCACATCCTGCGGCCTCCTCATGTACTGGTCCAGCAATACAATCAGGTGAAACCAACCCAGGGGATGTTGTCCCCACCCCCTCAGGGGCACACACAGACATGTTCCTGTGCACTGAGGTCAGGTCCAGTATCTGTTCCATAACGGGCTCCACAGACACATGTGGGATGTGCTACATCACCTCGAGACACCTAGTACACATGCACAGGGCCCACATGCTCCTCCTGCTCATCCACCAGGCCAGGCACCTTCAGGACGTGAAGTGCTGTTGTGAGTAGCAGTGGGTGGGAGGCTTGTTCCCATTGTGTCCATATTAGGGCCCATGCGGCCTACACATCACAGATCACACACACCATCCAGGGTATTTACCCACCACATGTGTCACATACCACCCCTGTAGGCTGCCCTCTTTATCTACCAACCCTGACCACCTCCACAAGTATACCTGCCATACATCACCATATTCCCATTCTATACTTCACAGACAAGGGCAATGTGGTCCCAACAAGGGGTTCACATGTGACATACCCGTCCATGTTGCACACACTCACAGCTGTAGATATCTGTGTGTATTTCTATGTGTGCTGTTTCCTCGCACATAGCATGCAGCACTATGGTAGTAATATAGGGGACATGTATTTACATACATATATGTTTGTGTGTGTGCTTGTATATATGTAAACATGTGCATATAGGTAGATATCTATATATGTGTAGATATATGTGATACATATATTTGCTCATATATATGTCTACACATGGGTATCTGTATATTTGTGGTCATACATGTATATATAAATATATATATATATATATATATATATATATATATATATATATATATATATATATATATATATATATATATATATATATATATATATATATATATATATGTATAAACACACGTATGCATACCTATATGTAGGGTACATTCAGACATCAGGTCCACAATCTCACAACACCTTCCTGCACAGCTGCACTGTTCTGCCTTGCTACAACACAGACAGTTACCACATATGGATACAGCCTGACATTAGAGGGGTATATGTAGGGCCAGATTGCAAGTAACCCTATTACACACCTATGATATTCCTGCATGCTACAATACAGGTTAACCTGAAAATCCTGCAAGAGGTGGGCTGTGGAACCCACATGTCCATCATAATGGCATTACTTCCACCACAAGCTATTGGCCACATAATATACATACTTCCCATTACACAATACACACTATGATGGCTTACTTCTTATCAGTCAGTGCTGCTCTGCATGGTTGAAGGGTATGGCCCACTACCCACAGGAACGAACTCTATTGTCCTTAGCAGTTGTTCAGATGAACATCATTGCAACAACAACACCTGAAGGCACATAAAAATCATTCCACATCATCTATCCCATTATTATGGACCAAGTACTAAGGTCAGTTACATACATGTATAATGCACATACCTGTTATGCACACTCTCTCTGTCTCTCTGTCTCTCTCTCTCTCTCTCAGTCTATCTCCAGTAAATGGAATGAACTGCTTTGCATAGCTTGCAGCATGGAATTTGTAGGTGATGCACATGATCAGGTAATGGCCTCTGCACCACTCAGTGTCCTCCACTTGCTACCTGCATGCAGCATGCTGTGTATTATTTCTAATTACCACTGTCATGGCAACCAGCTACTATAAATCCCTACATCTTGTGGGCGTGGTCCCTTTACCTTTCCTGTGTGATAACATCCTTCCTGTGTGTGGGCAGCAGTGTTTCAGACAACAGGTAGCAATACCTCTTACAGGAGAACCTGCACATTCAGGCCAATTACATATTTGTAGGAGGTTCCAAAACTGCAGACAGAGTGTGAGTAGAGTTGTTGCATGCATTGTATAGCACCGGTGTTACAGGGTTTGTGTGTACATACTAGTTTTACTTGGAATGCAGTCTGTCTGCATAGCTCTCAACTGTGAGCCTATCCTCTTGATGGCCAGAGGTGTGTCTATTATGTTTTGTTTGTCCATCACACAGGTCTTGTGTCAGATATATCACTGGCAGTGTGTGTGTGTGTGTTTGTGTGTGTGTGTGTGTGTGTGTGTGTGTGTGTGTGTGTGTGTGTGTGTGTGTGTGTGTGTGTGTGTGTGTGTGTTGAGTGCTATCAGTACATGGCTACATCCATTTCTGTTTCTAACTTTATATTCCTGACTAAGGGTATGTTGCAGACTATCCTGTAATACCAGTGACTTGCTTAGTGTATGACAACAGTTTTACCAATATGGGCCTGTGCTTTTTATTATTGCTCTAAAACTTTTGGCCAGTAGATGTCACTGTTTCATTAAGATCTCTACGCAGCATTCTTTTAAAGATTTACTATTGCGGTAGCGTTGTCACCTCATAGCAAGACGTTGTTCCGTTCGAATCTCAGCTAGAGCGTCTTCTGTGTGGAGGCATACGTGAATGGGGCATGCCTTCGTTGAAGGTTGTGCATCAGAGCTGGTAACCCGGTACGTAAAAATCCACTACCAATCATTAGCGGACCGGAGTTCTACTGTGGCGAACAGGGAAAAGCCGAAAGACACAAACAAACAAACTATTGTTTGCTTTTATCAGTATTTTTATATGAAAGTTTTAAATGTTTTTTAATGTTTTTATTGTTTTTAAATGTATTTAATGTGAATTTACATCCCATATCTAGATAAAGTATTATTTATTATTTTTTACACTTGTACTGAATGGTAGTTCTATTCAGACAGGATCTGCATGCATTGTTTTCTATGACACCTTATAAACATTTTAGTTTGTTAATATGTCTTTAATTGTGGATTGGTTACTTAATGGACCTATTAAGGACTATATAATAAAGGACTCATTTTTGTTGGTATGCTCATCTGATGAAGTTGCTGACGAAAACGCTGTGGTCCAGTTTAAGGCATTTTGTTGTGTTTTTGTGTGTTCTTTAAAGTTGGTTTGCTACCTGTTGAACCCTCCAGTGCCTTATTTTTTGGTTATTTGTTTGTATATGGGCACTTTTTTTCCATTCTTTTTGTTTATTTGCTGTATGCATTGTATAGCACCGGTGTTACAGGATTTGTGTGTACATACTAGTTTAACTTGGAATGCAGTCTGTCTGCATAGCTCTCAACTGTGGGCCTATCCTCTTGATGGCCAGAGGTGTGTCTATTATGTTTTGTCTGTCCACCGCACAGGTCTTGTGTCAGATATATCACTGGCAGTGTGTGTGTGTGTGTGTGTGTGTGTGTGTGTGTGTGTGTGTGTGTGTGTGTGTGTGTGTGTGTGTGTGTGTGTGTGTGTGTGTGTGTGTGTTGAGTGCTATCAGTACATGGCTACATCCATTTCTGTTTCTAACTTCATATTCCTGATTAAGGGTATGTTGCAGACTATTCTGTAACACCAGTAACTTGCTTAGTGTATGACAACAGTTTTACACATATGGGTCTGTGTTCCAGCCTCTGTGCTCCACCTACATACCAGGCTTTGTACATATGACATGCTGTCAGGGGTTGTTATGAAGTGGGCTGTGAGTATGTCATGCTGCCATTCTTGCCATCAGTTTACTGCTGTTGTGTCCCCCACACATACTGTGGGGTTGGGTCCATATATTTGTGGGTTTCACCTACACAACACATGTGTGACCTTATACACTGCAGAGGCCAGTGTATGTAACAGTGTTATATGGCCCTCTATTATTGAGTTTGGGGGGGGGGGTGCACCATAACTAACCTAGGCTGTTACAACATGTGGGGGTATCAGGGGTGCATTGACTTAAGGTATCTGGATGTACGTTACCATTCAATTCACCTTGGATAAATGCAGGTCTACTGCCTCCTGCAATACAGACTGTTCTATTTGGCAGTGTGATTGTGATGGTGTCAGTTATGCCTTGTTATGTAATAGATACATCCCATTATGTCAACAGAGGTATTTACCCCCTAGGGATTGTGTACAGAGTGTAGATAGAGGCTGCCGGACTATACAACTGCATTACTTACTGTTGATTGTTTGGTATCCTGTGGCCCAGTCTGTCTTTACTATTGTACTACTTGTAGGCCTCAGCCTGGACAGCATTATATGTAAACCTTTCCAGACTACTGTATTAGTATAACTGCTTCACAGTTGCATTACTCTGTTTATATGGATGTCGGTGTCTAAACAGCTATATGACATGGCATATACAACTGTAATAGTACACAAATAAAGCTTTTCCATGTATGCAAACCTGTGTGCGGTGTTATATCATTTGACCTCTCTGTGGGTATATGTTGCAGGCAACAACTGTCATTTGTAAGGGTGGCTCATACAGTGCCAGTTGGTAAGGAGGTAACTGTAGGCATAATGGCTGTTCCGTATTGTGTGCACCTTCTACATATGTATCTTCCTATACATATAGGTAGGTACTAGGCTATCTGCCTGAGGGCATTTATAAGCCTAGCCAGAGTGTGTCGGCTTTCACCACCCCATTGATTAATTAACTGATCCTTTGTCAAGCAGAGCCAATGAAGTGATCCCAGGGGTGTATTTTCTGTTACCCATCCACTCGTCAAGGTTCCTCTTGAAGAGTGTTAGTGAGGGGCTCTGCCTGATGCTATTTGGAATTTTGTTCCAAAGCATGGGGAGCCTCTCTGACAGGAATCTATCCCTCCAGCATGTTCTATTTATTGTTGTGGCGAGGTTTAGCTCACAAGAACGGGTGGCTCAAAGTGACTTGGATTTCTTTAGGTGGAGCATGTCCATCAATTCTGAGTTGGACATGGCTTTGTAAGTCAGGCAGAGATCACCTCTGAGTAAGCGATATGCCACTCAGTACAGCCGGAATTTTTTCAGTCGGGCTGCATTGGACATATGTTTGAGACCAGTAATCCTCTTGGTGAGGTACTTTTGTGGCCGTTCCATCTGTTGGAATTGTCTTGTGAGGTACATCACAAATGGTGCATTGTACTCTATGATGGGTCTAATGAGTGATGAGCAGAGGGGCACTATAACATTTTTATTTCTAGATGCGAACCCTTTAGCGGTTATATCTGTGTGTATGTGTAGTTACATATACATACATATATATATATATATATATATATATATATATATATATATATATATATATGTATATCTGTATCTGCATATATGTGTCTGTGTATATGTATCCTAGGGATGTTGATTGCTTCCACATTGTACATTCCCTGTGGTAGCCAGAATGTACTGCAGAATATGTTACTGATACCGGCCTGACATCATACAGGTGGGTTGGAGTACTGTTAAAATCTTATCCCATGTTGTGGCAGGTCCTGGTTATGGGATCTGCAACAGTTGGTAGTGTATTGCAGAGCAGACGTGCTTGGCTGTGGGGCGGTATGTATTTGCACAAGAAGTATGTAGTTTGGACCCCCTAAAACCCATTAACAGTGCATGTGCTCATACATGTTTTTGTTATGTTCCCATTTTTATCTACAGATGTATGTCTGTATATATATATATATATATATATATATATATATATATATATATATATATATATATATATATATATATATATATATATATATTATATACACACACACACACACACATATATATATATATACATATATATATATATATATATATATATATATATGTATATATATATATATATATATATATATATATATATATATATATATATATATATATATATATAGACATATAGATGTAGTCGTATATATCTATAGACGTATGCATATGTATATATGTATGTTTATATATATATATATATATATATATATATATATATATATATATATACATATATATATATTTAGATATGTATATATCTATTCAGATATTAATATATGTACACACACATACATCTACATGTTTAAATACATTTCCTGTACTGCTGAATGACTGTGCTGGATGATATGTTTGTGAAAACATGCGTGTTATTTATGTCTGACATGGCTTAGTGGTAAATCAGTTTGGCTATGGAGTGCAGTGTCCTAGGTTTGAGCCTTGTAGATGCTGTTTAATTTGTTGCTGGGCAGAACAAGGACTGTTGGATACAGAGTGATTAAGCCACTTTTAAGCAGTTGTAATCGGGTTTGCACGAGTTTGTGCGGAGGTAAGCATTGCTAACTTCTGGTTACAGTTTATTATACTCAGTTAGCTTCTAAATTGCTTAACCTGTGTAGGCAGTGCTTACCCCCACACAAACAGGCATTAAACCGCTTACTGCTGCTTAAAAGTGCTTACTCCCGCTTACCCCTGTGCTATTTTCTTTAAAAGAAAAGAAAAAAGGCTTGATAGGAAAGTGGTGAAAAAGGGGCACAAAGAGGGAAAGACAGTAGGGAAAATAGCTAGAGATGTGCAGGAGGGTGTCCATAGCTGCCTATTTCTTCTACAGCAACAGCTGTGTTTATACACTGACATTCAAGGTAGATTTGGACACTCAAACCCCTGAGAGAGGGGTGAGGACAACATATATATGTTGTGAGCCAATTAGACCAGATTAAATGTGCCCAGTGGACTTGTGTGCGAAATGGACAGGTATGTATGCAGCAATATTTTTTGAGGGGAACAGATTGCCCTTTTTTTTCAGGTGAGAGTGGGATGTTGGGGAGGGATTGCAGGTATAGTTGGGGAGGTAGGTTGGGTAGGTTAACAGACAAGACAAACAAGACGCATATAGGGGCAGTATATTACACATGTGGGGGGTAAACACCTTGATGGGGAGGGGTGTTGGGAAACTGGAAACCCATGAGCCTCCTAGTGGAAACAGTGGGACTGAGATCCCCACCCATGGGCAGTCACCACTGCACCTTCATGGCCCTGAATGTGGCTGTGCTGGGGGCTGAAACAGAAAGCCAGGCCGACCCTCTAGCTGGTACATGCTGCCCTCAATCTGGCATAGAAGATCTCCAAACTGCTGATCGAGCTCTCTACACACCAAGACCCAGACCTGGCAATGGGTGACAGCTTCCTGTCTGTGCCTGCTCCCAGAGGGAGTGAGACCCATCCCCTGAGGTGGTTCCACCCGAAGGTGGTGCAGGACCAACGGACGAGGAGGTCCCAGGTTGGGTCCCAGATGTGCTGGTGCCCAGTGCCACGGCCAGCTGAGGTGGGCAGGTGGGTCCGCTGGGACCTGCATTCCCATACGTGCTATGGTGTTTATGGTGTATCAACATATGTGGGTTAGTAATAGTCAACACATTCCAGGGGTAGGTATAACAGCATGCATAGATATCCCCATTAACCCAGACACCAGATATGGAACAGTTGCATAGCAAATGGAACACATGCATATATGGGACCACAGTGGTAATAACAACAGCATGTAGGTACATTGATGGTACCATGCCACCAATGTTGGAGTATTTCAACATAGCACATGCATGGAGACAGATTTAAATAATGTTCAACCAATAGGACATATGTCCCAACAGAACAGTAAAGTCATCATATTCCAGTTGAGGTGGGTATTTAGTTTATTGTTGGAGATATGGTGGGTGGGGAGAAAGATGTCAATTAACAACTAGTATATTCCTGTAGCTCACATTTCTTTCCTAGACAGTGCTATTATCTGTACCTTACAAGTATTACTACATTACCTATTGCCTTAGTTTGGACAGTGATATGGCTGTTGTCATCTTTATACATGAACTGGTTTTACCTGCAATCTATACCTCTTACCTGTATACCTGTGGAGGAAATGTTTAATACTAACTAACTGTTTCTACACATACTCCCAGATTCCAGGTTGATGTTGTGCACATATCTATCCATCTCTTTCTGTACAGATTCTGGCCATTTCTTGTCCACATGCAGGTGAACTGGGACATATTTAGACTATTGCCCTCTTCAACCTTTAGTGACTTACAACACTCTTATACAGGCTTTCTTACACAGTTATATTATGTAGCACAGTGTGGGTGATAGTGATCAGTGATACCTTATTATTGAGAGCAACTGCAACACTCACAGTTCCATACAATACCAGAGTAAACAGTACCAGTACAGGGTATCAAGCTTTTTATTTCTTGGCACAGTGTTCGTATCCAATGTAACTTAAGGAGCAATGTTTGTTAGCACTACCTGAATGTTGCCACACAAAGTACCATATTACACATTAGTATTATGTACATACATCTCACTCTGTTACTGTACACACTCTGGTCACAGCTTGACAACATGGGGATGTGGATAGGACATACTTGGCTTATTACTCTCATAACAGTTTTGGGAGTTGCTAGAGTGGCAGGTTTGTTCCCATAGATGTGTGACAATCATTTGTATTCCCTGTTTGCTGCCTAAACATCTGGGATCATCCCACTGACTTCCCAGGGGGACAGGGTGACAGGCAGTAGATATGGGCTCATATACTGGACATTCTGGTCTTATCTGTACAGTTGTGGTGTATGATTCTGTATGCAGCCTACTTCCAATCCCAGGATTCAGACCATGGCTGTGTCTGCTAAAACTAAAACACTGTCCGTCACAATTGAGTGTGCTATCTAGATATTGCTGTATATCTCCTATCTGCTTTCTTTCTTATAATTCTCCTGTGGTTTTACATTCTGACCTTGTATTACAACACTTTTATACAGGATTTCCTAGACAGTTATATTTTGTAGGACAGTGTGGGCGACAGCGATGAGTAATACCTTATTATTCAAAGCAACTGCATCAGTCACAATGCCATACAATAACAAAGTAAACAGTACCAGTACAGGGTATCATTCTTTTATTTCTGGGCACAATGTTCATATCCGACAGACCTGTGGGACCAGTGTTTGTTAGCACTACCTGAATGTTGCCACACACAGTGCCAGATTCCACATTACTATTACGCCCATACATCTCACTCTGTTATTGTACACAGTCTGGTCACAGCTTGACAACATGGGGGTGTAAATGGAACATACATGGCTTATTTCTCTCATAAGATTTTGGGGAGTTGCTAGTGTGCCAGCTTTGTTTTCATAGATGTGTGTCAATCAGTTGTATTTCCTGTTTGCTGCCTATGCATCTGGGATCATCCCACTGATTTCCCAGGGGGACAGGGTGATAGGCAACAGATATGGGCCACTTTACTGGACATTCTGGACATATCTGTACAGTTGTGGGGTATGATTCTGTATGCAGACTACTACCACTGCCAGAATTTGAACCATGGCTGTGTGTGCTAAAAATACAACAGTTCACATCTCAGTTGCATGTGCTGTTTGGATTTTGTTGGTTGCCTTTTCACTATTTTTTGACTATATATCTCTCAGTTGTACTAAATGATCATTGGTGATTGCACCAGTCATATACAAACATTCCTACACATTTTATTTATGTTGTACAGTGTGGGTAACAGTGCTTAATGCAACAGTACTATTAAGTGATTGCAAATCTACATTACCATATGATACCAGGGTATACACATGCAGTCCAGCAGTTAGGTCTTTATTGTCAAGCTATTATGCTTTTATTTACATACAAACTATATGAGACTCTTCCTGCTATATTCCCCGGTGTATGCTGCACTTGCCTTAAACAATACTGGCAATTACTTTACTAATGCTTTTAGATTTATTTCCTATGTCAGTACATGCAAGAGTATTCCTGACCTGACTCATGTCACAACCTCTCCAGGTGACAGCCATGGGCTTCCTGGTTTGCGGCTCACTCACTTGCTACTGTGAAGGACGTAAGAGGAATAGTTAGCCATATGTATCCTTAATATACATGAGCTGGTAATTATTACACATAGTGGAGTGATACTTACAGACAGCTGGGACAGCCCCTGCCATCCTAGCCTCTTGGATCCACTGCTCCAAGGGGTCCCCCTTATGCTGCATTAGGTCAGCATAGTGATGCCTGACCTGCTCTCAAGTACGGGGTATTCCAGTGGCACTGGTGATGTCATGGGCAAGATGGTCCCAGGCTTCCACCTTATATTGGGAACCCTGGTACTGGCCCTGCAGCAGTTTCTGCTCATGGTCTTTGATAAGGAGTCCTGCCATGACTCTAGACTCCTGGATGCCCCAGCGCCCCACCTTGAAGCACATTCCCTCTCCCCTTTCTGCCATGGTGCCAGCAAGGGGAAGCTACAACTAGTTATGAGATGTATTCCCACCTGCTGGATTTAAGTAGGGTCAAATTCCCAAACTTTGCCGTGATTGGCCATTTTTGAAAAGGCTAAGCTATGGGCAAACCTGCTTACCTAAGGTTGGCATTGTTTAAAGGGGTATACCACTGGGCACATTGAGTTAGCTGGCCTAAACATTGCTTACACCTCCTGAGCTGGCCCGTGCAGTGCTTACCATTGCTTATATTTGACTTTGTGTTATATTTGCTTTTTGGCATTGATTTATTATTCATTTCATCTTATATATATGTCTGGTATCCATGATTCATGTGTACGTACACTGTATGGTGTCCTTGTGTTTAGTAGGGGACTTCAACACTATTAAATTTACACTTCACATCTGGGCATACTTCAGTACTCCAGTTCACATAGTTTTGTTATGTAGTGGGTTATAGAAAATTTGACTGTATACTGATTCCGTTCACATGTTTAGTTTGATTTTACTATAGTGAGAATTTGTTTGGTGATACGTCATTCTTGCGTATTGCTGTGATGGCTTGGTGGTTAACTACTGTGACTATAGTGTATAGGGTCCTGGGTTCAAGACCTGCAAAGGCTGTTTATTTTGTTGCTGGGCAGAACAAGGGCTGTTGGATACATCATGATTACACTTTTAAGCAGTTGTAAGCGAGTTTGTGTGAGGGTAAGCAATGATAACCTCTGGTTAAATATGCTTACAGAGAGTTAGCTTCAATATTGCTTTACCTTTGTGTGCATTGCTTACCCCTGTGCAAACAGGCATAAACCCACTTACTAGTGCTTAGATATGCTTAATAGTGCTTACACTTGCTTACTAGTGCTTACTCCCGCTTACAACTGCACTGATTTAGACTGTAATGTCTAATGGTTCTTGGGAAGGTGGGGGATTTGGAAGCTGTATGGAGTTATCATTCATTACACATTTTACCTTCCATTTGTATCCATGATTCCTGTGTACATATACTGTATGGGACACATGTGATTATCTGTGGACTTTGCAACATTATGACATTGAAGCCTCACATTTGCATTTAATGCAATACTCCAGTTCACAAATATATGTTATTTAGTAGGTTATGCACCTAAAGTATTGGTCATAATTTGATTTGACATGGAAAATGGGACATGCTGCAGTGGTACTCGAACCAGGAAAGCCTGCTCGTAAGACGAATGCTCTTCCCACTATACTATTGCTATACTGCTTCATTTGCATATATCTTCCTTGTTATCCTCTTCAGACATTTAAGCTGCACTAACCATAGCTAAGCGATGGGCAAACCCGCGCACCTATGGTTAGCTTTAATCAGATTCATAAAAAGAAAAATAGTATGTTATTTTCTTTGTATTTATTATTGCTGTTGTTGCTGGGAGTATGCGGACACCTATGAGCAGTCTAGCTCATTCTTTTGGCCGTTCTGCTGTTCTTCATTGTGGGGACATGTATATTCTGAAAGCTCTGCTCTCAGACACGTCCCTTCCACTCTTACATGCTCCATGTAGGATTTGGAGTCAGGCAGCATGCCTTCATTAATATGCATGGGGCACTGCCATCCTGCTCCTAAATGGCCCTTTCCGTGCAGGACTAAGCTAGTCCTGCATGGAAGATTAGTAAATCCGGGAGCATGTGTGGTCTAAACTACAGCAACTGCTTACTATATTGTAGCAAACAGTTTGTTACAGTTCAAAAAAAAAACTAAAACATGAGAGCTGTAGTAATCCACGCAGGCAGGGTATAAACTGTAGCAACTGTTTGCAAGCAGCTTACTATAATTGTAAAAGTTTTTTTTTTTTTTGTTAAATAAACATGAGCACTGTAGCAACTATTTGCTGCATTTCTAGCAAATTATAGCAAACAGTTTGCTACATCTTAAAAGAAGATTTTTTTCTTTAAATAATAAAATATGTTAAAGGGGGTTTGGGGGCAGAGCACAGAAATTGAACCAGAATGGCTGAGGCTGGAGGGAGGGGGCAGGCATGTCAAGTATCTGGCCACCTGGCTGGTGTGCCAGTTGAAGGAACACACTTTATTTATTTATTTTTTTTTTTACTGAAGAGGGATGTGTAGATCTAAATATAGTAAGACTATCACTTACAGTTTATTACGTCTTTTGGCTCTTCACTTGAGAGCTGAGAGGTCAGGGTACACACTGGTTCATAGCATCTATCCAGAGTCGTAATTGAACCAGTTATGCTTCTGGTGGAGAAAGGGGCAGATACAGTGATAATATAGCAGGTTATAACAGGGGAAATATTATGTAGATTTTCAGGCAGCCAAGCGAGAGAGTGCACGGTATCCATAATGATTAATAATGGAACATGCTTCTTGCAGTATAAGTTAGATGCTATCAATAAGGAAAATTGATTCATAAATGTTGAGGTTTTCAGAGGATTCTAATGAAGGAGTCTACAAATAGTTATGAGTGAGGAGAGAATGTATCCTACAATTCAGAACTATAACAAGGGCAGATGGCACAAAAAAGAAAAAAATAAATCAAGCAAAAAGAGATGAAAAGCAAAGAGTCTGTCATATTTTTGAGGACTCTATATATTTATACATTTATATATATCTATGTGTGTATATGTATATATCTTTCAACTCCAAGCAAAGAGCTACTATGTTGGCAAATATTGTCCCTCTTCTATCAGTCCTTGAAATCAGTTAAGACACTTTGATTAGCTTTGTTTGGGTTGCCACCCCTTGCAATGATGAAAACAGAACTACAGCCACTTCCCCTGCACTGCTCTTAAATCCAATCACACCCAATCCGTATCCACCCATATCCACACCCACTTTACAACATAAATGCAAATGTCATTAGGACAGAATACCCATTTAGTCTGTTTTTACCTTCGTAATCTACAAAATAGAAAAAAAATATTAAAGTGACAGAGGTTGCTTTTTAACAAAGTCTGCCATTTTTCCCACACCTCTGCTGAATACTGCAGTTTGTGCACTGCTTTTTGGACTACCAAGAATCATTTGATTTCTGGATTCTCCAAAGAAATACCAGATAGATGGTAAGCCTAAACATCAAGGTTGCTTAACTGCTTACTGATGCTGCCTATAGGCCAATCAGTACATGATCTCAACAATCACCACTGACACACATGGACAGAACAACACCTCTTCTACAGTACTTCTACAGTAATGATCATACCTATTGCTGCCACCTATCTGTTTTTTTTCCCGGACTATCTGGAAATCAAACTGATTGTCCCGTAATCTGGAAAACACTGTACAAACTGTAGTATTCTGTTTCAAAAAAGAAACAGACCATCAGAGATTGTTAAATTGGCAGATTTACTATGCTTTTTTTTACAAAAATCAAAGCAAATCTGCAGAAAATAGGCATCATGAGTGGAAAAAGAAGGTAGACATAGACAGGGTTATGGGAGGACAAGGGCTGCAGTCTACGTTTGGTTTTAGCCACAACGAAAGGTGGCAACATTAACCAAGCCGTCTAATCATCCAACAGCTTGTAGCTGGGGCAGCTATCATCAACATCCCACTAGCTATAGCTTTTCTACAGGGCATTCAATGAAAAAGAAAATATAATTAGGTAGCTGTAGTTCTGATATAATTGCTGAAGCTGCACTTGGGAAGTTGTACTGAACAAGTGGGAAGTTATCTGCCTGTATATGAAAGCTACTTAAAGGACTGAGACTTGTAAATCAACTGCACAAGATAAACAGTATTAGAGTTTACTGAAGCACATTAAACAGGATTCTGTATTGCTACAAACTTTCATCAATAAGACAGTATTCAGAAGATATGTTTGACTGATTTTTTTCCTGTTGTTCCTGAAGATAATGAAGAAGCATTATGTCAGTTTGCACAGAGAACTAAATCTCTAATGTGTTTTAATGAGCTGCTTCCTGTGCAATGGTTACAGGGTTTGAATCTTTCCACCTTCATTTACCTACTATGTGAACTTGATCAAGTCACTTAAACTGATAATGTTTTGGGGCAATGGGGAATCTCGGCTGGGGATTCTTAATAGTTTCCTGGACTGAATGCCTAGTAACTACTTATGAACCTGTTATTTATTATAGTCTGGCAAATAAGCTTGACTTTAACAACTGCAGACTTTCTTTGTTTCTATTACTTTGAGTTTAACAAATGTGACTTTAACTTATTTAATATGTGTGTATATATATATATATATATATATATATATATATATATATATATATATGTGTGTGTGTGTGTGTGTGTGTGTGTGTGTGTGTGTGTGTGTGTGTACATATATATATATATATATATATATATATATATATATATATATATATTGATATATATATATTTATTTCAAGTATGGGTTGTAGAAAATATCAATCAAAATATCAAAGGATAATGGTAGTTGAGTTTTTAGCATGCTAATATCCACTAGATTAATTCCCAAGTCTATTAGTATACGAGACATTGCAGGAAATGCATGTTTTATATATATATATATATATATATATATATATATATATATATATATATATATATATATATATATATGTGGGTCAACTTCTTAATTTCAAAATTTCAAAATGCCGAACATCAGAATCCCAACGTCCGGAATTTTGTAATCTCGAAGTTAAAAACTGAAATCACCCTACAGTGCAGAATGGCACCTTTACCATTCTCTTCACTGTAGTGCGATCTCGGAGTTGGTATATTTAAGTAGCAGGTGGTGTGGGGGATGCAGACCCCCATTTGGGGGGGGTGCTTGCCCCTCTGCAGCAACGCGATGTCTAACTTTTTTGTTTTAGTTTTGTTTTTTTGTTTTTTTGCTTTTCAAGATTTAAAAATCTTTAACATTTGAACGTCAGGATTCTGATGTTCGAGATTTTGACTTTTCGAAATTACATAGTAGACTCATCTATATACATCTATCAGGGATACCCACCAAGCAGTGTTATAAACCTTGGCTCTAGATGATTGTCACTGTTGAAGTGACGCCCTGACCGTATGTATATATATATATATATATATATATATATATATATATATATATATATATATATATATATATATATATATATATATATATACAGAGAGAGAGAAAGAGATACATAGATATACATTTAGATACAGGTACATATGAATGTATTTTAAATTATCTAAAGAACTAATTATTAGCGCAATGAAATGAAAATCAAAACATCTACACGTCATTGCCCATGCAGTGAGGTACAACCTTAGAACATACATTAATAAAACAACAAGCCCACCTGCACACCCCATGGTGGGGCAATGCCCTCCCCATCCCTGCTAATTATTTATATTCTAACCTTGCAATCTAAAAATACAGGGGAAAGGGAAAAGTCCTTAATCCAAGTAATGTAGCAATCTTTCACAGTTGTTAACCATCTACTTTGTTGACCATAGTGTGTTGACAATACAGAGGTTAGCTTTAATGAAAGGTGAGTAAATTAAGGGCACGCTTATCTCTCTCTCTCTCTCTCTCTCTCTATATATATATATATATATATATATATATATATATATATATATATATTTGTGTGTGTATAATTGCAGTCATAATTTTTTCCATGACATAAACAATTAGCCAGCTGAAACATACTATCACTGCTTCCACTTTCCTATAAAATATCTTCCTTTCAATTTGATTTTTGTCATGACTAAGTTGCAGTAAATAGAAATTGTTTAATATATCAAAATAATCTGTTTTTATTATATCAGACACTGCAGATTAAACATTCATTTGATGCTTGGAAGGAGCTCAAGTATTTTTCTTTAACTATATAAAAATATGTTTTGCATGAAGGTAACACTTTCTTCCCATTATCATTGTGAATGTCAGACTTGAAATTCACCTCAATGATTTTAGAAGTAAAATAAATTAGAACACATATATTAGTATAGTAAAATGTGTGCCACTTTGTCTTTGATTTGTTACATATCTTGTTTTCTAATAAGAACAAATTAGAAAGACTGCTCAAAGTGTTACAAGTTGAAACCGTATCCCTTTCTTTTATTCATTTCTTTGCACTCTGCATTGTGTTTCTCCTGCTTTCTTTTGCTTCACATTGTGTTCCTACTGTAGGCTATATTTACTGAAATAATGCTGCACTCACTTCTGGTAACCTGTCTTTGAACATATGCTGCAGGCAGCAATCTAGCAGAGAAATGGGCAACAAGCTGTGAGACTAAACTTTTATCATCATCTCTATAAATCAAGATGAAAGCTATAGACTTCCTCCTGTGGACCACACACTGCCTTTAGGAAGAAAGTGTGAATATTTAGACTGGAAAGCTGCATTATTAAAAGAAAAGTGATTATCTGAACTGAGAGTGGGTCTGCTGTTTCTGGAAATAGTAAAATATCAAATGAGTATTACCCTTATTTTACTTAACATGCATTTACTTGTCTTTTTTTTATTTTTTTTTTTTTAGGAAAAATGGTAACAATACTTTTCAGAGGAAACCAACACTCATATATAAATATTTTTTTAGCAATGCGTAATGTCAAAATGCATATCATATACTAAATCCTTGTATCCATACCTTCATGAGATTTGAAAGTAACAGAACGAACAAGCTTTCAGTGAGTGTACTAATTACACCGCCATAATCACATTCATTTATGACACTTGCTTTCACAGCAGGATAAATCCATTCTGAAGTAGTCTGAAGCATTTAACAGCAATTAAACAATGTGAGATACTGACATTTGCTGTAGTATTTGCAGTCTACTGCAGTCATAAGATGAAAATGGATTAAAAACAAGAAACTTTAGTCAGATATCAACATATGTGGAATACAACCCTTTCACCTGATGATTTTTTTTTTATTATTCTTATAGGATTGTGCTCTGTTATTTTTCCATGTTTTACAAAATATTTATATACTAAGAATATTCCTTAAGAATAGAATTATACAAATTTGTTATCAATGTTGAAGCAATGATTAATGTTTTGGCATTGATTTACTCACTATTCTCATAAGAGCTAAATTATGCAAGCATTATTTTATATTCATGTAAATAATAATCCATATAAATGCCAACATACTAAACTAGGTATAAATCCCTACATCACAAGATGGGTTGCCAAATGGCTCACTAACAGAACCCACACTGTAAAAGTTGCAGACTCCAAATCTGACTTCAAACCAGAGACAATTGGAGTACCACAGGCTTCAGTCCTGGGACCTCTCCTGTTTGGTATCTACTTCTCTGAAGTACAGGCTAACACAGAAGGCCTTTGGCCAATGAAGTTCGCAGATGACTGCAAACTAGGATCCATAGTCGTGTCCCCAAATGATGTGGATATCCCACAGAAGGGCCTCACTAAGACAGATGCTTGGTGTCAGAGCCATGGCCTCAAGCTCAATGCCAAAAATTGCATTGTCATCCCCTTTGGTAAAAACTCTGTACCCATGAACTACCACATAGGCAGCAGTCTAGTTAACACCGAATGTGTGATAAGAGACCTTGGGACCCAGGTGGACAGTAGTCTCTCCTTTGATAATCACATTGACACAGTAGTCAGGAAATCCTTCTACGTGGCACACCTCATCACAAAAGGGTTCTCATCCAGGAAAAAATAGGTCATTGTTCCCCTCTACTCGACACGCATTAGACACATTATAGAGCACAATGCCCCTTTTGGAATGTACCTCACAAGACATCTGTAGCAGCTGGAAAGGCCACAGAAGTACCTCACAAAGAGGACTACTGGCCTCAAACAGATGCCCTACACTGACCGTCTTAAAAAATGACAGCATTACTCCTTAAGATATCGCCTACTCCGCGGTGATCTCTGCCTAACATATAAAGCTATGACAAACCCAGAGCTGTTGGACATGCTACACCTAAAGAAATCTCAATCCATCCAAGCTACATGCTCTAGGGACCTAAACCTTGTCACCACAATAAACAGGACACGCTGGAGGGATAGATTCCTGTCCCAGAGACTTCCCATACTCTGGAACAAGCTACCCATCTATGTCAAGCAAAGTTCCTCATTAACACTCTTCAAGAAAAATCTTGATGAGTGAATGGATAATAGGAAATACATCCTGGGGATCACTTCTGTGGCTCTGCTCGACACAGGCACAGGAAAATAACTTTCTTGGGTGCCGTAAGCTAGGGAACCTTGTTGGCTAGGCTTACTCAGGCCCTTGGACCAATAGCCTAGTACCTACCTATGAGAAAGAAGGAGGGTCTTTATCTTATACACCAACACAATAGCTTAATTCAGGATCATAACAGACAGCTAAGGCTGCATGTTGCCATGGTAATCTATTATAAATTATTATTATAATTTTTTTTTTTAGCAGGATGAAGCATTAGTTTTTTGGTAATTGCAGTGCCTAAGCAGACAAGAGAATGTCAGAGTAGGACAAAACAAGAACTATGACATGTGTTTAGAAATATCACCTCATTAGGCAATAGCCAGTGTTCCAGAAAATAGGAAAAAAAAAAGAAAAGTCTAAAAAAGTTGTGAAAAAATAAAACTTTTATCAAAATTTTACCCTGAGATGGTCACACAATGATGGAAATTTAATAGTCCAGTCACTGATGCATTTCTTTATATCTTGTTTCAATTTCTGCCAAATCACTTATACCAGGTATAGCCATTCAACTCATCCTAAAATATTTCTATCAATAAGCAGTCCACAATCAAGGATCAATGGCCATCTGTAACCTACTCTCTAATCCCAGTGAAAGGTACTGTCTCAAGCTAATAATTTCCTCCACTATAGCCACGTTTCACTGCTTCAGCTGATAGGCATACTTTTTGGTAAGTGGTAAAGTCAGGTACCCTGCCATCTCATCATCAATAATTTGCAGCTATCATTCCACAACGGATGTAAAGGGAAGTAGAAAAGACTAGCGTTATAAACAGCAAGTACAGCATATGACAAAAATAAATGCTAAAAGGACTTTAAGTTGTGTTTGTACAGTTTACCTGGAACATGGTCCACTGTATGTGAACAAATAAGAAACAAAGGTATGTTTAAGCTTTAAGCACTCAAAGATGTGTGGACTTTAAGATTGCTGATAATGTCCATTAGCAGTAGCTGACCCAGATTGAGTAATAGGGGGTGTGTGGAAGTTGGTTTTCTATCTGAAACTATAGATTTCACCTTTCTTTTGGAGTGAAAAATATTTATTTTAGTAAGGCCCAAGTTAAAACAAATGGCATTTAAGTAGGTTCATAGGTAGATACTAGGCTATCTACCCTAGGGCATTTATAAGCCTAGCCAGAGTGTATTTGGCTTCCGCCTCCCTATTAGATTAGCCTACTGTGCCTCTGTAAAGTAGGTCACAGTAGGTATCCTTTTAAGATTAGTTTACTGTGCTTCTGTCTAGCAGGGACACAGGAGAGATCCCAGGGGTGAATTTGCGATTTCCCATCCACGAGTCCAAATTTCGCTTGAAGAGGGTCAGCGAGGGGCTATGTCTAACATGAACTGGGATTCTATTCCAGAGTAAGGGGAGCCTCTGGGAAATGAATCTGTCCCTCCAGCATGTCATATTTATTTTTCTGCTGAGGTGTAGGTCCCTGGAGCGTGTAGCTCTAAGGGACTTTTTTTTGAGGTGGAGCATGTCCATTAATTCTGGGTTTGACATGGCTTTGTACGTCAGGCATAGATCGTCTCTGAGTAGGCGGTAAGCAACTGAGTAGAGCTGGAGTTTCTTTAGTTGAGCTGCACAGGACATCTGTTTGTAGCCCATGATCATCTTGGTGAGGTACTTTTGGGGTCTCTCCAGTTGCTGCAGGTGTCGGGTAAGGTACATCCCAAAAGGGGCATTGTATTCAATTATGGGCCTGATGAATGACAAGTAGAGGGGCACAATGACCTCTCTTGATCAAGATGCGAACCCTTTCGTGATAAGGTGAGCTATATAGAAGGTCTTTCTAACCACATTGGCAACGTGATTATCAAAGGAGAGATTACTATCTACGTTGGTCCCCAAATCTCTAATTACTTCTTCCAGATTAATGGATTACCACCTATGTGGTAATTTGTGGGCACCTTGTTTTTCCCAAAAGGGATGACTATGCACTTTTTAGCATTTAGCTTGAGGCCGTGGTTCTGGCACCAAGCATCCATCTCTGTGAGACCCTTTTGGAGGATGCTTGTGTCAGCTGGAGATTCGATTATGGCCCCCAGTTTGCAGTCATCTGCGAACTTTGTCAGCCATAATCCCCCCATGTTAGCCTGAACCTCAGAGAAGTATATACCGAACAAGAGAGGTCCCAGAACTGAGCCCTGTGGGATGCCACTTGTAACTGGTTTGGATTCGGACATGGCACCTGCGATTCTGACCATGTGGGTTCTATCTCTGAGCCATTTTGCAACCCATCTTGTGATATAGGGGTTGATATTTAAGCTGGTAAGCTTATTTATGATGCCCGAGTGGGGTATTGTGTCGAAGGCTTTTTCGAGGTCCAGGTAGGCTGTGTGGACTACCTTGCCCTCATCTATGTCCTTGGTTACTGTTTTAAAGAAATCAACTAGGTTTAAGAGGCAAGATCTGCCCTTAACAAAGCCGAATTGGGTAGGGTCCAGTGTCTGGAGGCTCCCAATGTCTTTGTTTATGAGTTCCATGATAATACACTCCATAGCTTTACAGACCAGACTAGTCAGGCTTATGGGGCAATAGTTTCCGGGGTCCGTTGTGGCACCACCTTTGTGGAGTGGGACCACTGTAGCTGTACGCCATTCTTTGGGTACATATCCTATAGTAAGGCTAAGTTTGAACAGTGACTTAATGTGAAGGTTCAGTTCTTCTTGGAGCTTGTGTAAGACACAGCCTGGGACACTGTCCGGTCCCATAGATGCTGTGTTTTTTGCTTTGGAGAGGGCAGCTTTCACCTGTGCATCTGTGATGTCAGGGAGGTTACATTCAGTTGGGATAGGCGTTTGCTCCTTTGGGGGGAAGGGGGAGTTTGCGCTGAATCTGTCTGCCAGGATGTTGGCTATGTCTGTAGGTTCGGTATATTTTGTACCATTATGCAACAATTCAGAGCATATCTGGGACTTTCTGCCCATGTTTCTGACATAACTAAAGAAGGCCTTGTGATCATCTTTAGTGTCTAGGGCAATTTTTCTTTTGAAACTGGCCTTTGATGATTTTATGAGGGATCGAAGTTTCTTGCTAATACTGATCAGAGATGCCTTCCCTTTTTGGGATTTTGCTCTGTCATGTAGTAGCTTCCTCCTTCTGTTGTATAGCTTATTTATGGCCGGGGTCCACCAGACCAGTCTCCTGTTTTTGGAGGAGTGAGTCTTGGTTTTATTTGGGATAGCACAATCCATGCATTCCTGCAGGTGCTCATAGAATGCATTTGTAAAGGATTCTGTGGATTGGGCTGTATTATCCTCTGGCCCTGGGGCTTTGAAGGATTCCACCTCAGTCTTGAGAAGTGCAAAGTTGGCTTTGGAGAAATTCTTTACAGTGACTTCCTTGGCTGGGGGTGGGGACGGGATATGGATGTCCAGGGAAATTTGTTTATGGTCTGATCTTACCAATGAGGGGTTTACCTCTGGTGTGGAACATAGAGTTCCCATGTTGGTGATGACCAGGTCCAATATGTTGTTCCCTCTTGTGGGAGTGGTGACCAGTTGTTCCATTGCATTAGAGTTTATAAATTCAAGGAACTGTTGGGCAAGGGTGTTTGGGCTTGAGTAGTTTTCCCAGTCAATGTTTGGGTAGTTGAAGTCACCCAATAACATAGTGTTTGGAGAGACCTTCATATTCTCCAGTGTTCTCAGGAATGCCAAGTGGGGTTCCTGTAATAGGGAGGGTGTTCTGTAGCAGGCTACAAACTGAAAGGCAGTTTTGCCCGCTGTTAGTTGCACATGGATGGTTTCTGATGCTTCGTGCAGTGCCACTAACCTGGAGGTGTAGGTATCTTTGTTGAATATAGATACTCCCCCTCCTTTTGTGCTTCGGTCCGAGTTTTGGGGCCAAAACACATGGTATGTGTTATAACCTGGTAGTGCTGGGGTGCTCTCAGGAGCCTTGAACCAGGTTTCTGTTACTGCACAGACATCGATTTTCTCCATACTGAGGAGAGTCTCGAGTGCATGCATCTTAAGGTTCAGACTTCTGGCATTGAGTAGCATTACCTTTAGTTTTTTTATCTTTGGGTTGTCTGTGGAGGTGGGTTTGTCCTTTGAGCCTTGCCTAAAAAAGGCACTATGGGGGTGGCAAGAGCCTTGGCCGGTATACGAAAGCCTAAGGGTGGCAGGTGCAAGCCATCCCTAGCGAAGCAACATGGCTTGTCGAGCATGTCATCCCAGGCTGACAGACACTGGATCCCCTTTGAATGACACCAATACTTTATCCAATTGTTGAAACTGATCATTTTGTCTTTATACTGTGGCATCATTCTTGGTGAGGGCAAGATGCTACTCAAGGTCAGGGACATACCAGCCTGGGCTACATGGTCAGAGAGCTCCTCTATGTCTCTTTTCATGTAGTCCAGGGAGGTACATCTCAGGTAATTCACACCAGCATGGACAATGACGGAGTCATACTTGTACTTGCTTTGGAGTGACCTGAGTGCTTGCGTTATGTGGCGGATCCTGGCACCAAACAGGCAGCTTACAGTGACCTTCTCCTTGTTCAGTCTGGTGAGTGGGACGTCAGTGTGCTGGATAATAGAGTTCCTTATAACAAGTGTATTTGGTGTGTTGTTTGGCCTTATGGGCTGTGACTGTGAGGCACACTGATTTTGTGAGATATGTGATTTGTGGGTATTGTTGAAGGGTGGCTGTTGCTTGGATATCTGCTTAGGAGGTCTTTGCTGTTTAGGCAGATTTTTATTTAGAGCCTCCGAGTATGTTTTTGTGAGTTTATGTGCTGGGTATGCAGATGCAATAGGTCTGTGTGAGACTGGATTTGTGGTGTGGGTGGTTACCTTTTCCTCCTGACTGACTGTGCCAGTCTTGGGTTGAGAGAGCTCTGCCTCCAGTTTGGCTGTTTAACTGCATCTCTCACATGTATTAGAGTTTGTTGGAAGGAGGAGAGGGTTGTCTTTGTACATAAGGCAATTGTAACATTGCCTCAAAATTCCCAGATTCACCAGCTGGACTGGAGAGTAACCTTGAAACTGACCCTTAGACATACCAGATTAGTATAGGGAACTGTTTTTTTTACTGATCAGATTAGGGAAGGGAACTGATTTTTCACTTGATCAGGAAGGACCAATCGGGAGTCTAATACTTATGAGAAGTCAAGGAGGGTGTAGTGCTTTAGTTAGTGTTTCCTTATAAGAGCTGAGCAAGTGCAGGGCTTTAGAAAGAGAATAGAGTGATTACTTTGAGAGTTTGAACAGTTCTAAGGGAAAAAGTGAAGAGCAGACTTTGTGGAGCCTGGAATAGTTTAAACCTGTTTAGGCGGCACTGCCCGATGCTGCTCAGTGCGCAAAACCGCGCAAAAAGAGAGTTGTAGGGTTTTAAGAGAGAGAGATCAAGGAGTTTAGAATTGACCCAAAATGGCCAATAAAACTACAGCTTCTAGGTAGTAACCACTCCTCCAGGGACAGGCAGGCTGTTCAGTGTTAACCACTCCCACTGGTGAACACAGAGACTTCCCTTTAGCCCAAGCAAGCACTGGCCTTCTAGAAACTTCCAAACAGTTCAGAACAGCAAATCTGTAACTGAACTTTCTTAACTTTCAGAAAGTGGGAAAAAAGCAAGATTTTTTTTTTCTTTTTGTTGTAGTTTAAAGGTAGCAGAGATACACAAGCAGCAAAATAATCACAACAGTGCAATAAATGACCCCACACTTGAGTGCTAGGCCAAAATCTGGTAAAATGCAGTTTTTCGAGAAAAAAACTATTTTTAATTAAGTGCAACACAGGAAATGCAGTAAACAGGCTCTAGATGTGTTCCAAGTACTGTTACTGTTACAGATATAAACTTTAGCAAGCTGGAAAATGCCAAAAAGTAGGTGGCAAAGCAGTAAAACTTAACAAAAAATCAAAAGAAAATACTTACAATCACAAAAGTGGCTCCTTTTCTTCTCTCAGTGTTTTCTCCTCTTGGTAGGTGCTTCAGCAACAACTAGCAAGCCTGAAAAGATGCCAAAACCATGAGGCAGCCTGGTTTTAAGAGAGAGAGATCAAGGAGTTTAGAATTGACCTAAGTAGCATTTGGATGAGTATAGTCTTATGTCTGACATTGAAATTAAACTTAAATTATTTTTAACTTGAAATATAGCAAGGTTCCTTTAGGGGAAAAGTATAGAATTAAGATGACGGTTGCAAATTAAGTTAACTTTTTAAAGTAGATATAATGTTTGATTAATGTCTGAATGCCATGTTCATTGGCTCATATTTTCTTAGGTTTATACTAGGCTAATGTCCACTGGAGGCTTTAAAAGCATAGCCATTCAACCCAAATGTATCCCACAAGTTATTGATTTAATAGCTGCCTCTGTGCATCAGAGCATAGGCATCAGACCAATGGTGAATTTCCATTTTCCCATCTACTGATCCAGGTTGCACTTAAATAGGGTTAGGGAAGGGATCTGCTTCATATGGATAGGAAGTCTATTCCAGAGAATGGGAATTCTCTAAAATACATACCTGTCCATCCAGCATGCCCTGTTTAGGTTGCAAGCAAAGTTTAAATCCTTAGATCTGGTGGTTCTAGTGCTATTCTACGCCAGGCAAAAGTTGCCTCTCAGCAGTCTATAGGAAACAAAGTGTGGAGATAGGGCTTTGAGGTGATGTGCATAGGACACTGTGTTTGTACCATGTATTCTTTTTGTAAGGAAGCTGTTGTGGGCATTTCAGTTGTTTCATGTGCCTGGTCAGGTGCATACAGAAGTGGGTATTATACTCAATGATGGGTATGCTGATGGCTGAATACAGCAACATGAAGACTTCCCTGAACCTAGGTCCCATGCCCTTACTCATAAGTTAAGTGACATAGAATGATTTTCTTACAACCTCAGATACATGTTGTTTGAAAGCTATGTTACTACATACATGAGTCCCCAAATCCCTGACAACTGTGCCTACTTTTAGGACTGCTTTATCATTCAGGTAGTTTTCCTGGGTGGCTGACTTCTCAAAAGGTACTATTATTCATTTCTTAGCACTGAGTTTTAAGTCATGGGTTTAGCTCCAGTCATTTGTTTGTGATAGATTTTACTGTAAGATGTTTTCTATGTGACCATTGTTGATCATTTCTGTGATAACTCTTTCCATGGCTTTTTCAGATTAGACTAGTCAGACTAATGGGTTTGTAATTTATGGGATCCCTTGATGGTCTACCTTTTGGCAGAGGGATGGCCATTGCAGTCTTCCATTTTCATGGCACAGAGCCTGTGTGGTAGCTATGGTTGAATAGTGATACCAGTGACTCTGACAGATCATATTTCAGACTATTTAGGCAGTATCCTGGTATAATATTGGGGCCCATCCAAGCTGTATTTTTGGCCTTGGAGAGCACATCTAAGACCTGCTCCATACTGACAGTTGGAGGCATCATGTTAGATGGTGTTTCCTGAGAGTCACTGGGGGTGAGGGGGAGGCTAATGTTGAACCTGAATTTGTTAGCCAGAAGAATTGCTGTTTCTCAGTGAACATGGCTCCATTTGCCAACAGTTTGGCACACTACTGTTTGCTGTTTTTGAGGTTTTGAGCAAAGTTAATCAAGGCCCTATGGTTGTCCTTGGCCTGGGATGCTATTTTTACCTAAAACATTCCTTTTGTGGACTTAATTAGTCCTCTTAGTTGTCTATTCAGTTTGCTGAGAGAATTTTTATCTTGTTTTGGTCTTATTCTTCCTAATTTTAGCTGTGGCTTTTTTTCTTTTGTTGGATAGCCTGCTTAATTTTGGATTCCACCAGGGTGGTTACTTTTTTTGTAGATAGTATTGGGCTTACTTCTGGTAGGCACAGCAGCATCTATGCAATCACTGACATGGTTGTACTAAGCTTCTGTGAATAATTCCACATATAGGCTGCTGTGTTATCTGGGTTTGGAGATGCTTGAAATTTCAACAGGTTATCAGTTAATAGAAGGCTGTTTATTTTGGATTAGTTCCTAACTGTTACAGGTTTGTTGGCATTGAAGAACTGATTCTTTTTTGAAGGAGGCTGCCTAGTGGTCCAGCCTTAGAAGAAAGGAGATGACACTTGGGTGCAGTATTCTCCCATATTTGTGAGTACCAGATGTAATATGTTTCTACCACTAGTAGGTGTATGCACTCAGCTATTCATGGTGTTTGTGTTTACAAAGTCTTGAAATCTATGCACCTGACAATTTTGGGTCATGTATGATTCCCAGTTTATAGAGGAGTAAAGTCTTCAATGAGTATGCCATTTGGTTAAATGGTGAGTGTTTCTAATATGTGTAAGTATGAGCTATGGGTTTCATGGGACAGAAAGGGTGACCTATAGCTTGCTAGAATTTGGTATTGGACTTTGTCTATGGTAATCTGGACATGAAGAAACTCCAGTGAGGCATTCTGTTTAACCATCCTAGAGGTATGCCTGTTACTGAGGATGACTGTGATATGGCGTTCGGATGTAACGTGATGGATTCCAGTAGATCCAAGTAGGCAGAGTGGCTGTCTTGATTCATAGAGGGGGTCCTGTAGCTGGCAATGACTTGAATAGGTATCCTACCAACAGTTAGTTGCACCTGAAGTGTCTCCAGGGAATCATATTGTTTAACCAATCTGGTGTATTTATCTTTAATGAATACTGATACACCACCTCCTTTAGTTTTCACATCTTCCATTCGTGGTCAGAATATGTGGTAGGAGGTATAACCCGGTATGGCTGGGGTGCTCACCACAGCCTTAAATCAGGTCTTCCTGACTACACAGATGTCAGCATCTTCCAAGATGAGGACTGCTTCCAATGAGTGCAGTTTCATGCTAAGACTCATAGCATTTAGCAGCATAACCTTGAGGATGTTTTTTGATGAAATTTTTACATGGGGAATTTTGTCCTTGTGACATTGCCTAAAAAAGGGCCTATGCCAGTAGCTGAAATCCCAGGAGTAACAGATGAAGTCTATCTCTGGCAAAGCATCAAGGTCTATCGATCATGTCATCCAAGGCTAACAGAAGCTGGATCCCCTTAGAATGACACCAGAAACCATGTAAATTTTTGAAGTCAATGATTTTTTATTTATACTGTGATATCATCCTAGGTGAGGGTAATATGCTGCTCAAGGCTATGGAAATACCTTCCTGTGACACATAATCAGAGATCTCAATCATGTCTCTCCTCATGTAGTTCAGGGAGGTAAGTCTCAAGTTGTTCACACCAACATGTACTATGACCAAATCATAATGGTACTTATTGTTGAGAGACTTGAGTGCCTGCATGATCTGATGAATCCTGGCACCAGAAAGACAGCTGACTGTGACTTTCTCCTTGTTCAGCCGGGTGAGGGGGATTGCTGTGTGTCTCACTACAGAGTCTGTTATGAATAAGATATTTGGAGTGGATGTGCATTGCCTTATGTGCTTTGATGGTGAGACACTTGTGTTTGTGTCATTATGTGTATGGTGTGTGTTGAGTGTTTTGGTTGGTTTAGTATGTGTGTGTTTTGGAGATCTTTGGTGTTTAGCTAGATGTTTTTGTGAGTACCTTCATATATGTTGGTCTATGTGTATGCTGTGCGTCATGAGTAGGAGATGTGGTATGTGGGCTGACAAATTGCTCTGTATTGCTATCTATTGTGCAAGAGAACTGTGATTCCAGATTCATAATGTATGTGCATCGCTCACAAATGGTACAGGAATGATCTAGAAGTAGGGGGTTGTCAGTGTACTTGAGGCAGTTGCTACGCTGCCTCAGCAGACCCATGTCAACCAGAAAAGGAGGAAAACTGACAGTTCATGGTCCTAGGAATAATCTTCATTTGGCTATGACAGTTGAAGAGGGACTACAGCAGGGGCAGGTATCAGTAGGTTTAAGTGTGAAGAGCTCTGGTTTAGGTAATATTTGCAAGGCTAGAGAGCAGGCATCTGTAACCAGTAATCCTTCTGCACAGTACTGTGTCATGCTGCGTGATGCCCAAACAGGCTGAAACAAGCACAAACCAGTTCAAAGAAAGGCTTATCAAAGCATAACAAACAGGAAACAGCCAAAGTTCAAATTATCCAATCAAAATACCATAAACAGACCCCCGGATACATGAATGGATATTTTCCATGCAGGAACAGTGCAGGAGCTCTTGCACAGAAAATGGCCGCCAAGCGATCCAGGAAAATGCCGTTTTCAAGTGCATGAGCAGCCCCACACTGTTCTAGTATGGAAAACCGGCAAATATGCAAATCACCTCATTTGCTGGTGAAAACCATGCAAATGAGGTGATTTTGTGATCCACCAAGCTGCCAGGTCTCCATGCAGAAATGTATTCAGAAAATAACCAAGTACATTTCTGCATCTGACAAAACGGAGGCATGACAGCTTATGGAAAAGCATGTATTATGTACATTAGACATGCCAATGGCCAAATATAAGGCCATTGTCATTGAAAAGTGATTCATTTTTATGAAAATTAAACTTTTTTTTTTTGGCCGATCTCGTCCATTTAGGCATAGGGCAGTGGCACGCAAACAGGATCGTGCTGAAAATAAAAAAAAAACGTGAAAGCTCAATTTTAAGTTAATTCTTCATTTTCCCATTATAGTCGATTGCATTCATAATGTAAACGATACCAGGGAGCACTGGTCGTCAAGGAGAAAGGGTCTGTGTTAGTGCAGTAACTAATGACCTACACACTGGGGTTTGCAAATGAGGGGAGTTATACTAAATCACAAATTTCTTCAAATTGTCAGCTTGTACCCAACCATCTAGGTGCAGCAATACAACAGTGCAAGTGTAAGGGCTGAATGACCTCATAAGGCAGTGTGTCATGCTTGCTGTAAACTCATTGGAGCTCTGTGGCCCATGTTTGCACTTAGCTAAGGAAAGGGGTGTGTCAGATGTGCCTGAGCACTATATACATAGCCTAAATGGGTGTGCGCGCCATGCACCACGTTTTAAATAAGAACAACAACAAAAAAAAATGAAAAGAAAAAAAAGAAATGACAGCACTGTTTACATTTCAGCACTGGGTATGCGCGGCGCACCTCAGGACTTAAATAGGAAGGAATTGGGAAGGGGAAAAAGCAGTAGACATGCAATCAAGGAGAACTAGCATAGCTAGCAGGTGGAATGTATCAGAATCAACCCATTACACATGCAGCAGCCCAGCACACTACTATAAACTATGCAAATACCCTACAGACTGTTTTTTCCCACAAACTCTACACCACCAGTGTACACAGATGGGGGATTTTTAACTGGCAAAAATAACTAAAAATGTTAGAGGCTGCTGCTACTTTACTCCATCAATATGCGCTAGAGACTGAGGGTGGAGAGGAGGAGAATGCTAACAACCGAGCTACAGTGAGGAGGAGGAGAAGAGTGTACAGACCCAGGGTAACCTACCAGGGCCTACATGGACTAGAGATAGTGGAGCGCTAAAGGGTGGACAGGGACATTCTACAGCAAATCGTTGAGCTGTGCCAGCCACACCTCACACACAGAACTAATAGAGGGGAACCCATCACATTGGATACCAAGGTATGTCTAGGCTTAAGAATACTAGCCATAGGTATCTTCCAAAGACCAACTGGGGATATCATGCGGGTCTCACAGGCATCAGCATCTAGGGTAATCCACCAGTTCCCGGATGCCATGACACCACATGCCAATGAGCGCATTTATTTCCCCACCACCCATGAGGCGTTGACCAGAAGTATGCATCTCTTCCACTGTATAGCAGCATACCCTGAGGTAGTTGGTGCTATAGACTACATGCACATCCACATCAAATCACCACCCAGTGAGTGGGGTAGGATCTACATAAACTGCAAGGGCTTTCCCTCCATCAACTGCCAGGTAGTGTGTGATGCCCAGGGCATCATAAATGTATGTGCTGGCAGCCCTGGAAGCTATCACGACTCCCACATCTGGTATTGCTCAGAGCTGTATCAGGCATTTGCGATGGGGGACATCCCACATGGCCATCTAGTGATTGATGCTGGCTACGCACTGGAGCCATAGCTGATGACACCCATCAGAAATGCACACACACCCAAACAAGAAAACCATAATGAGGCACACGCACAAACCAGGATCATTGTAGAGCATGTGTTTGGGATGGTCAAGTCACAGTTCCGCTGCCTTGACATATCCGGTGGAGCCTTGCAGTACTCTCCAGCTACATGTACACAAATGTTCATAGTATGTGCCATGCTACACAATATGATCCTGTGGAAACAGCTGCAGCAGGAACACCATGGGGCAGGGCCACACAGCCCACAAACATTGTCAAGGCCAGCAAAGACACAGAGGGACTCGGAGGAGGAACATCCTGAGCCTGCCTCTGTAGGCAGAAGTAGTCATGCCCTGTATGCCCAGGCATTGGCAAAGAGACAACGCATAGCACACACACTGACACTGCAGGGGCCCAGGGACTGATACCTCTCTCTGACTTTCACATACAGTAAAAGGGATGCCAAACATGACACTACCTGTGCTTTACCATGTATAGGGAGTGTACTATGTGCTTCTGACGTAGTCAGCCTTCCATCACTGCCCTCAATACTGGCCCAGCAACAAGGTAAGTCACCCTTTCTAGTAATTACTGAATGGAGTAGTATGCTCTCATAGTTGTATGTATGATATGGATGCAAGCATGCAAGGGAATTGGGTGGCCGAATGGGATAGCAGCAGACAGCTATATGGGATAGCAGGAAATTCACAACAAATACTGGTGTTAGCATACAAGGCCAGTACTACAGAAGGTGACAACCCCCACTGCAGTACATGTGATGGCGCAAATAACTGTTGGTGTCAATAGGTCACACACATGGATGTCAATGAGGGTCACATACCCACCACCACCAGCCTCACCCAGCAGGACAGGTATAGATGACCATAAAGAAAGGCCGGGCTAAGGCCCCCAAATGATGGCAATGGTGAGCAGCCCCCCACCAGACCTACACAGACATACTACAACAGGTCTGGCAGTTGCATTCTAGTTCTGAAGGGTAAGAAGTCTGAAACTTAAATTTATGCCATTAAAATTTAACATGTGTACTCTACTGATATGCCTCCTTTCTGCATGATAGGTCACAATACAATATGAAATAGAAGCCAAGAGAGTAGCCAAAAGACCAGCACAGTCATTGCAAATGTTTAAAGTCTACAGGTGTGCGCCCCCCCCCCCAAATGCCACATAGAAATGCAGTAACATATGGTCTGCCGCACTCTCAAATGGCCTACAGTCCTCTGACAAAGGCCCATGCCTCACCCATAGTGCCAATGTATGGAATGGCAGGGTGTCCCAACTAACAATCTAACACAGTAAACAGAAAAAAATGCAAGGCCATGTTGACAAATGCCAGTAGCATGCCTCCCCATGTCCTACTGAAAGGAATGTGGAGCAGGCCAAAAATACTACTGGGATAAAGGCTCAACTATAGGGCTACCTCTGAGATATTGCTTACATAATGTTAGTAAGAGGAGAGAATAACAGATGGGGGTGTAGAAGCATGGATGTCATGGAGTGTGTGAAGTCTGAAACTCTAATGTCCACCCATACTACTGCCTGACTGCAAACCCATGAATGAATAGCCACAAAACTGCTTGTAAACCACAATGTGAAGGTAAACTGACCAGATATATGAGTCCTGCCTCATACACCAGGGTGTATCTGTACAACTGAGAGGTATGGCCACAGCATGATAAGGCCATTCCGTGCAGTTGATAAAAGCACAAGGAGGGGATCCCCATCCAGTATAATAAGCTGGACCATTTACACAGAACCAGCAGTCTATTGTCTGTAGCTACTCCACCACAATGGCAGGTATGTGTCAAAATGTGTAGTCTATATGCCTCAGAATATTGGTCTTAGCTTCCTTCATCCTGTATTTCCCTGGAAAATAACTGTGAGCAAAGAATGATAGCTCTCAGTAGTTGATGACATGATACATCACGGTGTAAAACAGTACATATGTCAGAAAATCTATGCTACAACCAACCATGTCACACAAGCAGCACAGACAGCAATAGTTACAGTATCCCCCATATGTTATGCCCATTGTATCTCCATATTTGCAACCTATCTACATATATCCTGCAGAAACAGTTTGCTAGGTGTTGCTGTAGCGCACAAAACCCTTAACTGAAGTCCAACCCTCCCTGGAATGGATGCACACACTCAGTATAGAAGTTCATACTGGGCATGGTCCTACACTTAGAGAAATGAAGTCCATGTCTCACAACAAAGTGGTTTACAGATATCGGTTATTCGCAGCTGTCTGTGCACACACATCAAATTGTACACCATTGATACTTCACACACACACATTGGATAGGAATACTCACATATATCTAAGGCCAACATAATATAGTATGTCAAACATAGACACACAGAGACATGGGGAAGAAAAAGACAAACAGCGACAGAGAGAATCCAATTATGAGGCGTTTCCCACCCAGTACATATCCCATTGACCTATATCACATGATGTGTTGATGTCATTCACTGTAGAAATACCTTTGCTTAGCCCTCAGTCCTATAGTCTAAGTGGTGCTTGTGATAATTGTGTAACACTATAGTCCAAATAAGTATCCATGTAGCAGTTGTAATGTCACTCCTGTCAAATATTAAATTGTGTATGAGTGTGTATGTGTGTGTATTTCTAGATGAATGTGGCTGAGGCCATTCACACACACTAAACTTCCCTTACCTCTCCTTCAGCACTGCTGCTGATGTCACTCATCTTCAAAGATACCTTTGGACAGCTTTTCAACATGTAAGGCCCATAGTGCTTGTGATAACTGTGTAATACTATAGTGGAGCAAACAAGTTAGGTAGGAGTTCTAATCCTGGTCATGCCAACTGTGAAAATGCATCTGTGTGTGTCTTTGTAGACATCTGATTTTGTGGTCATTCACATTTACTACACTTCCCTTACCCCTCCGTTAGCACTACTGCTGATGTTACTCACCTTCAAAGATACCTTTGGACAGCTCTCCAATGTGTAAGCTGTGTGGAGGTTGTGATAGTTGCATAATAGTGTAGTGTAGCAAACTAGTTAGGTAGGAGTTCTAATCCTGGTCCTGACAACTGTGCAAATATGGGTGTTTGTTTAACAGAGTGTGTGTATTTTTGTAGATACCTGATTTTGGGTTCCCCTTCATATGATCGAATTTCTCTAAACTCGAATGTCATAAACTCAAAACCAGAATCTCGAATTTAGAGAAACTCGAACATATGAAAGGGACAAAAAAAATAACACCTTTCAAATGTTTTTGCAGGGGGACTGCACCCCCCACACCCCCCTACTTAAATATACCTACTCCGAGATCGCACTATAGTGAAGGAAAGGGAAATCTCCCATTCTGCGCTATACGCGTAAGCACAAAATGGAAGATTTTCCATTCCTCCACTATAGTGCGGTCACGGAATAATCACATTTAAACTGCTAGGGTACAGGGGAACCTGGCCCCCTGCAATAAGGTATGTTAACTTTTTATTTTTTTTAACCTAAGGCTCCCATTCACAGTTTCGAGTGAATTGAAGTTCGAGATTCTGGTCTCGAGATTATGAATTTCAAGCTTACATCCATTCGATCTTGTGAAGGGGAACCCTGATTTTGTGGTCATTCACACTTCCCTTACCCCTCCTTTAGAACTGCTGCTGATGTCACTCACCTTCAAAGATACCTTTTGACAACTCTCAAACCTAAAAGCTCCGTGGTGCTTGTGATAGCTATGTAATACTCTAGTGTAGCAAGTTAGTTATGTAGGAGTTCTAATCCTGGTCTTGGCAACTGTGAAAATGTATGTGCTTGTGTAAGAGAGTGTGTGTGGCTTTGTAGACAACTGATTTTTGTGGTCATTCACACTTACTACACTTCTTTTACCCTTCCTTTAGCACTGCTGCTGATGTCATTCACCTTAGAGGTATGTTTGAACAATGCTGTGTCTATAATCTCTGTGGCACATGTGATAAATGTAGAACAAAGTAATAGCAATAACTACATAGGTAGGGGTTTGAATCTCATCCATGGCAAGTGTGTGTGTACATATATGTCCATACTTTAAAGGTTTTGGCTCCATTTGCACCCATTACACTTCTCAGTACCTGACTTTAGCAGTTCTGCAGATATCGTTCACCTTAGAAGTACCTGTTAGAAACCCTAAACGATGTAAAGTCCATGGTGTATATGATAAATGGGTAACATGATGGTCTGAAAACATATTTAGATAAAGGTTTGAACCTCACATCTGGCCAATGTAAATGTGGGTGTGTGTGTGTAGAGTAAAATATTTTGTGAAAACTCTCACCCACTACATCACCCAATCTCAGTATTTACAAGGCCTGGTGATGTTCCTCACCTTAGAAGTACCTTGGGACAACCTACATCTTACAAGCTTCGTGGTGTGTGCAATAAATGCGTAACACTGCAGTAGCAATACCTATCTAGATAGGGGTTTGAAACTCAATACTGGGATGTGTGCGCGTCTGTCATCAGTATCCTGTGTGAGTGTGGGTGTGACTGTGTAACAACAGGATCTATTGGGAGGTGAGTTTTGCTAAATTATTATATTGAGGACCTAGTATATGTCCCAATGTCCACATTTCAAGGACAACAGTTGTCAAACACTGTAGAGGTTGGTATAGACAATCCACAGCCCTAAATGTCTAGTGCCATGTGCAATGCCTAGTGCCATGTGCAATGCCTGTGTGACAGTATGGATTATTGAACAATATTGGCAGCCCTTCTAATACTCAGAGACCACTCTCCACACGCAGATCAGACACAAACATACTTGGCTATGCAGCAACCACTATATTGATAGTTTTCCTGCAAATTGCCTCACAGATAGTACCCATGGTGTGACTGCAGTGGACTACATGCCTGTTGACCACAACACATAAATTTGAAGCAGTGCACATCACTGGCATTTCTGTGAACTGTTGGAAAGCTTATAGACTTGCTGTGCAGAGTTGGAATCTATTTCAAACTGATAAGTACACATTTTGCCACTTTATCTTGCACTGTGTTGTATTTATACACTTGCCTATTATTTATAGTGGTGCTGTATTGTTTCTGTCTCTTGTGTCTCCACTGTATTTTTTTCTCAGGATAGCTCAGGCTATTTTCAGGGAGGGGGTTGTTGAGCCAGCCCACATCCTAGCTGTTAGTCATTGCCTGAGGTGTATTTCATTGTAATTCCAATACAGATTGCATTTCTGTGAACTGTTGGAAAGCTGATAGACTTGCTGTGCAGAGTTGGACTCTATTTCAAACGGATAAGTACACATTTTGCCACTTTATCTTGCACTGTGTTGTATTTATACACTTACCTATTATTTATAGTGGTGCTGTATTGTTTCTGTTTCTGTCTTTTGTGTCTCCACTGTGTTTCTCCCACCCACCCTCCTTGTTCTTGTGTTGGTGTTAATCTTGGTGGCTTTGAAACTGCCTGCCCCTCTTGCAAGTTTGTATTTGGATACTCCTTTTGGGCCTATCTCATTTGCTCAGTCAACTGAGTGCAGTGAGAACATATTTTGATTTCAGGCCCTCCTACTGTGTACAAAGAGAGCATATGAGAAGGATAATCCCTGTAGCCTCTTAATCCTGCTGTGTTACCTCCCTTCAATAAAAAAAAAAAAAAAATATATATATATATATATATATATATATATATATATATATATATATATATATATATATATATATTTAGCTGCTCTTACTGTAACTGTCTTAGTTGCTGTTCTGTGGGCTGTTATCTGTTCAGTTGTTCTTACTCTGCACTTATTACTGCTTGTTAGTAGCCTTCTAATTTAATGCCTTCTGCACTTGTTTTTTAGTCATTTGTTAATTTAATTGCATTTAAACTGTATTTGCCGTAATACTGATATATGTGTGCTAGCCTGCACTGCATTTGAATTGTATTTACTGCTGTTTTAGTTGCTTTTCTGTAAAAAAAAAAAAAAAAAAAAATCCTAGCTTGTTTCCTGCCTTTCCTGTAACTTATTTAGTCCAGATACAGACTTGCTGTATCCAGGACTGTTTGTAAGCTCCTGAGCCCCCCAAGCCTTTCTGAGTTAGAGGAAAGCCTTCTAGCTTATCAGTGGGAGTAGTAAGCACTAGGTAGCCTATATACCACAGGAGGAAAGGTTTCTGGCCCAGAAATTATAGTTTATTGGCCGTTTGGGAAGCTCTTCCATCTCTTTCAACCTTCTGATTCAAAAGCCTGTGTTTGTACTTGTTTCCTGCCTTTCCTGTTACTAATCTAATCCAGGTATAGTAAGCTTCTGAGCCCCCCTCCCAAGCCTTTCTGTGTTGGAGGGAAGCCGTCTAGCTTATCAGTGGGAGTGGTAAGCATCAGGTAGCCTATCTGCCATGAGAAGAGTGGGTTTTGGCCCATAAATTGTAGTTTATTGGCCGTTTAGGCAGTTTTCCATATCTTTCAACTTGCTGGCTTAAAAGACTGCATTTGCGCTTGTTCCCCAACTTTTCAGTAACTAGTCTAGTCCAGGTACAGATTTGCTGTATCCAGGACTCTTTGTAAGCTTCTGAGCCCCCCAATCCTTTCTGTGTTGGAGGGAAGCCTTCTAGCTTATCAGTGGGAGTGGTAAGCATTAGGTAGCCTATCTACCACAAGAGGAGTGGTTCCTGGCCCAGAAATTATAGCTACTGGCCGTTTGGGCAGTTTTTTCCCATCTCTTTCAACTTTCTGGTTTAAAAGCTGCACTTGCGCTTGTTTCCCACCTTTCCTGTTACTAGCCTAGTCCAGATACAGAGTTGCTGTACCCAGGACTTTTGGTAAGCTTCCGAGCCCCGCAAGCCTTTCTGTGTTGGAGGGAAGCCTTCTAGCTTATCAGTGGGAGTGGTAAACACTAGGTAGCCTATCTACCACAAGAGGAGTGGTTCTTGCCCAGAAATTGCAGTTTATTGGCCATTTGGGCAGTTTTTTTCCATCTCTCTCAACTTTCTGGTTTTAAAGCCCGTGTTTGTGCTTGATCCCCACCTTTCTCGTAACTAGTCTAGTCCAGGTACAGATTTGTTGTATCTAGGACTGTTTGTAAGCTTCTGAGCCCCCCAAGCCTTTGTGTTGGAATGCAGCTTTCTAGCTTATCAGTGGGAGTGGTAAGTACTAGGTAGCCTGTCTACCACAAGAGGAGTGGTCCTTGGCCAAGGAATTGAAGTTTATTGACCATTCGGGAAGTTGTCCATCTCTATCAACTTTCTGGTTTAAAAGACCACATCTGCGCTTGTTTCCCATCTTTCCTGTAACTAACCTACTGGAAAGCACTAGAAAGCCTTAAACCGATATAAGTCTTCTAGCTTAAAAGAGAGACTTTGGAGTGATATCAGTTTTCTGTATTTTCTTGCTGTACTTAACTGTTTTTCAACTAAACAATGATTTTCCAGCACTTATTGTGATTTAAAAGCTTGTTTTTTTCACATATTGTACTTATTTGACTGCCTGAACTTTTAAAAAGTTGTTTTTGTTTAAATAAATTATTTAACTGTTGTAGGCTACACACTAAAGTGCGAAAGCCTTTCCTGATCGCTTGTAGTCATTTAAAGCTGTTTTAAGAGTACTTTTTACTGTTTTTGTCTTATCTTTTAAAAATAAATAAATAAATAAATGTATTGTTTCCCACCTTTCTAAGCTAGTATAGTCCAGTTTTCAGGCTCGTGCTGAATTCAGGGCTGTGTTACAAGTTTCTGATTTGCCCATACCTTACTTGGATAGAGGGAAGTTTCTCTGTTCACCTGTGAGAGAGGGGAACTTTGAGCAGCCATCTTTCCATGGAGGAGTGGTTCCAGCCCAGAAGTTAATAGTTTAAAAAATGCGTTGCACGGTTTTGTGCACCGGGCATCACTGGTTAGCTAGGGTTAAATTATTCCCAGCTCCACTAAGTCTTCTCTTCAGTTTTTCACTTGAAACTAGTCTAACTCTCAACCTAAGCACTCAAAAAGCATCCTACAGTTCAGCACTTGCTCATACCTAATAGCAAGCACTAATATACCCCGACACTTGACTGCCCAGCAGGGCAAGGCTCTTTATCCACCCCTCACCAACCAAGTGACTAAGCAGCTCACCCTACTATTCAAGCATTGCCAAATGGCAACTTCAGGTGTACTCTCCAGTTCAGCTGGTGAATCTGGGTATCCTGAGGCAATGTTACAACTGCCTCATGTACACAGACAGCCTTCTCCTCCTACCACAAAACACTAACATATGTGAGAGATGCAATTATACAGCCAAACTGGAGGCTAAGGTATCTCCACCCAAGACTGGAACAGACAGTCATGAGGAGAAGGTTAACACTTGCACCACACCTCCAGCCTCGCATAGACCTACTAAACCAGCACTGGCAAAAAATACACATAAATACACAAAATCTTACTCGGAGGCTCTAAATAAAAACCTGCAAAAGCATCAGAGAGCTCCAAAGTAGACACCCACAAAACCTGCACTTCCTGTCACAAACCAGACAACACATAAAACACAAAATCAATGTGCCGCACAATTACAGCCCTTAAGGCGAAATAACATACCTAACACACTAGTAATAGGTGACTCAATAGTCAGGCACACTGATGCCCCACTCACTAGGCTGGACAAGGAGAAGGTTACTGTTAGCTGCCTGTCGGGAGCCAGAATCCGCCACATAACACAAGCACTCAGGTCACTTCGGAACAAGTACAAATATGACTCTGTTATTGTTCATGTTGGTGTGAATGACCTGAGCCATACCTCCCTGGACTACATGAAAAGAGATGTGGAAGAGCTCTCTGATCATGTAGCCCAGGTAGGTATGACCCTGACCATGAGTAGCATCCTGCCCTCACCAAGAATGATACCTCAGTATAAAGAAAAAAATGATCAATTTCAACAATGGACTAAGCTTCTTGTTTCATTCAAAGTGGATCCAGTGTCTGTCAGCCTGGGATGACATGCTCGATAAGCCGCGTTGCTTCGCAAGAGATGGCTTGCACCTGTCACCCCTTGGCTTTTGAATACTGGCCAAGGCTCTTGCTGCCCCCACGTTGCCTATTGTTAGGCAAGGCTCAAACTTCAAATCCACCTCCGTAATCAGCACAAGTAAAAAATGAGGGTTATGCTACTCAACGCCAGGAGTTTAAATCTCAAAATGCATGTGCTCAAAGCACTACTAAGTATGGAGAAAGTCAACATCTGTGCAGTAACTGAAACCTGGTTCAAGGCTCCAGAGAGCACTCCAGCACTACTGGGCTACAACTCATACCACACATTTCGGCCACAGAACATGGACCAAAACATAAAAGGAGGGGGTGTATTCAAATTCATCAAGGATACCCACACCTCCAGGTTAGTGGCGCAGCATGATACCTCTGAGAGGTACCTCAACCTGGGCTGAATGATATGGTGCCTCTGAAGCCAACACTTAAAAGTAGGCGTACTTTTTATTAAGTAAGAGTAGTGGCAATGTGTTTTTAATGATGATTTGTTAGTTTCAGCTAACAATCAAAACAGGGTGGGGTTTTTTACTGAAGAGTGATTGGTGTATGTTTATTTTAAAATGTGATGTTTGTGAGAAGCACTTTGTCTGAAGAAGGGCCTAGCCCGAGCGCCACTTTGATACTTTTTGGTTTGTTTTGTGTTTTAATAAACATTTTACAGCATTTGTACAGCAGCAGTTCCCAGTGACGTTTTTGGTTTGCTGATTTATTTCTTTGCTGAACTGGGATTTGGCTAAGCACTAGCTTTATTCTTTTTGGATTTGATCACATTTGGCTTATTGTGCTATGCATGCTGCTGAAGGAGATATAACAGCAAATTGCTTAAGAACTACTATGGAAACAGGCAGTGGTGAGCCTCTATCTGGAACTTGGTGTACTGATAAACTGACAACGCAGAAGAACCCCCTTTTGAATTTGGGTTTTTCTGTTTTGAGGAACAGGATAGAGGAGGTCTCAAAACCATTAGCGATGGACAGAACTTTTGAGGACCTAGTTCGAGATCTGAACTTTAAGGCCATGAGACTGCAATGACTACAATGGCAAGCCTACCATTTGTAGGCTTGCCTGGATTATGGTATTGTCCCGAGAGGTATGCACATATTGTGCATGCCTACTCAAGGGGACAGGTACCCAGAGCTATTAGCAAAATGGCAGGCTATTAATTTAAACACAAGTTTTCAATATATAGAATTACTTCTGACTTTTTTCCTACCAGAGACTGAGGAACTGAAACGGGAGGTGTTTAACATAAGGCAGAAATTGTCCAAAGAGTTCCGTGAGCCGTATCATGAATCTCGGCTGGAACAGCTACATCGAGGGCTCATGGACAATGATGAGAAACTAAAAACTACAAAGATGGGAAAGCTGAAAAGGGATTGTGAAGATTTCTCGAGGGGCAATATCTTCGTGTGGTCAAGAATACCAATACTACTTGGAGGGCACAGAGACCCAGTGGAGTATCTACAACAACAGGAGAATGACGCAGATGGTTGACGTCGAACAGGGAGACACGTCCAATAACAACAGTCCCAGTTGATGTCGCATCAGATGAGCGGTCAGTTGACGTCGCATCAGATGAGCGGTCTGTGGCTAGAGAAGACATCACAGCTGTTGATGGCGTTGCAGGGATCCTGAGCTCAGCACAACAATCGACGCTGGTTAGTGCCAGTGTTTTAGGAAATAAGAGCACAGAACCATCTAGGCTTGAGGAGACAGCAGACGTTGGGTGTGACAAGGAAAGCCCTATTGAGGAAGGGATAACAACAAGAACTGGGGCAGGAGTCCCTTCGGTAAACCTACAGAATGCCACAGATGAAGCCATTGGCTCCTTGGACTTACCATCCAGTTCAGGAGGTTTGGGAAAATGGCTCCAGGACAGAATTATTTTTGGGCTGCCTACGAACGTGAGGAAGAAGGGTCCATACAGGGACTCAGTGAACAAGAGGAGAACATTGAATTGACTGCAAGTAATTCTGTTTATGATATTGTATTTAATTTATCTAAATATGTACTGAGTGAAGCTGAAATTTATGTTTTAAACAAAGGGATGACGTTTGTACCAAGCAAAGCTTGTATATATAGCGATGTAGTATTGGATTTGATGTTGTATTGTCGGAGGGTTATGCTGAACAAAATCTATGGAGGGACACAGGGTCCTAGTGTGGGCCTACGTCAGCCTAGTAGTTATGTTCCACCTTTTTCACCCGCACTTATTTTATTCATTAATAAATGTGAAAATTACTTGTTTTTGTTTATGCAAGAAAAAGGAAAAGATCGTTTTTACAATCTGAACTCTGAGCAAAGATGGGCCCTAGAGAATCTTAGTAAAGACAAAGACTTAACAATAAAGATGGCAGATAAAGGAGGGGCTGTAGTGGTCCTTGACACTGACTGGTATAACATGAAATTATCTGGATTGTTGGCAGACAAAGATGTATATCATTTATTGAATCCAGTAGAGGTCAGGAACATTATTAGTAAGGTACATGGACGGATTAAATGGTTGTATACTAACATGTATATTACTCAAGACCTCATGGAATTCTTTCATGTGGATAAACCAGTCATTCCTGTGTTCAAGGCCCTACCCAAGGTGCACAAATCATTGACAGACCCACCCCTTAGACCCATAATTTCGGGAAGGGGGTGGGTCACGGAGCATTTGTCAATATGGTTGGAGTGCACACTCAGACCTTGATGAACAATGTTCTGAAGGACACTGCACATTTCCTTAGAGTTTTGGGTGAAATGAACAGGGAAGGTAGCCAGGAGGGCACTATGTTGGTAAGCCTAGATGTAAACAGTTTGTTCACAGTAATAGGCAATGAGTATGGCATAGCAGCCTGTGTAGGGATTCTGAAGGATGTGGGTGTCGTAGAGAAAGAACTTCTTCTCATAGAAGAGTCACTGAAACTGGTCTTGGAAAATAACATCTTCTTGAGCAATGGTTCAGTGTTTAGGCAAGTACAGGGGGTAGCCATGGGCACCCCATGTGCAAATTCGCCAACCTAGTTCTCTCCTTCTGGGAAAAGAAACATGTTTTAAACCACAGAGATTGGAGTCCACATATAGGGGTTTATCTACGCTTTGTAGACGATATCTTTATTGCCTGGAAGGGGGGTGAACAAAGGCTAAATACTTTTATGGAATATTTACACTCTACCACATCCTTCTTGAAGTTTGATATCAAGAGCTCATGTGAGGCTCTGGACTTCTTGGATGTCACAGTAGAACTTACACCCGTAGGCTTTAGTTCCAGATTATATCGAAAAGAGAGTTGGAAGAATTCTTTGCTCTCATTTGACAGCATGCACCCTAGATATACCTTTTCCAACATAGTGGAGGGGCAGGTTGGCAGGATCTCTAGGATCAGTCGACAGGATGAACATTTTGAGAGAGAGATAGATGACTTGAAAGAATGTTTCCAAGAAAGAGGGTATAGATGTGAGCTAGTGGAAACAGCAGTAGCAAGAGGTACTGCGGACAGGCAAGGTAAATATAGACCATGGCTTGATGTTACGAGCCTAGGAAGTAATTATAGTAATCACAATGGTCACCGGATTAAAGGTAGGAAGAAGGAAACTATACCTAGGATAACATTAACATATGGCAGTAATGTCAAAGGGGTGTGTGACATCATCAAGAAGAATTGGAATATTATCACTAGTGACAAAAACTTGAGTGATATAGTAGGGGACTTTCCACAGTTTAGTTATAAGAGGAATAAGAACCTGAAGGATATACTCTGTCATGATAGGGGAAACAATGAGGTCACATGCCTACCTAGGTCGTTGGGTACTGTCCCATGTGGGGGCTTTAAGGCTTGTGATCATATTAATAGGGAGACAGTGTTTGTACATCCTTCCACAGGGAAGAGTTTTCATTTTAAAGGGAGAGCTACCTGTAGGACCATTAATGTGGTGTATTTGGCTGATTGCACATCATGCTCAGGAAATTATGTTGGTAAAACCAACAATATGCTTAAGGTCAGGATACTACAGCACATTTCGTCAATTAGGAACTGTGATGAGCACAATGCGCTATATAATCATGTAAAGGATAATCCCACACATAGATTTAAATTTAGGGTGATAGCCAATGTATTCATTAATAAGAGAGGGGGTGACATTAGGTTAAAGACAGAAACCATAGAATCAAAGTGGATTTTAGATTTAACAGCCCATATTCAACCTGGGCTGAATGATATGGTGCCTCTGAAGCCAACACTTAAAAGTAGGCGTACTTTTTATTAAGTAAGAGTAGTGGCAATGTGTTTTTAATGATGATTTGTTAGTTTCAGCTAACAATCAAAACAGGGTGGGGTTTTTTACTGAAGAGTGATTGGTGTATGTTTATTTTAAAATGTGATGTTTGTGAGAAGCACTTTGTCTGAAGAAGGGCCTAGCCGCCTAGCGCCACTTTGATACTTTTTGGTTTGTTTTGTGTTTTAATAAACATTTTACAGCATTTGTACAGCAGCAGTTCCCAGTGACGTTTTTGGTTTGCTGATTTATTTCTTTGCTGAACTGGGATTTGGCTAAGCACTAGCTTTATTCTTTTTGGATCCATGTGCAACTAACATCAGGAAAATCTGCAATGTAAATTGTGGCCTGCTACAGACCACCCTCCATGACCCAGGACCACCACTCAGCCTTTCTGGAGACACTGAAAAACATGAAGGTCCTACCGAGCACCCTGAACTTGGGAGATTTCAATTACCCTACCATTAGCTGGGAAAACTACTTGAGTACAAACTCCCAGGCTCAGCGCTTCCTGGAATTTATCAACTCAAATGCCCTGGATCAGCTGGTAAATTCCCCTACCAGAGGCCACAACATATTGGACCTGGTCATCACCAACATGGGCGACAGGTGCTCCGTACCGGAGGTCAACCCGTCACTGGTTAGATCAGACCATAATCTAATCCCCCTGGATGCTCACACCCCACCACCACCCCCAACCAAGGAAACCACAGTGAAAAACTTTTCTAAAGCAAACTTCACCTTACTTAAGGCAGAGGTGGTAAGTTTCACAGCCCCCACGCTAAAGGATAACACTGCCTAAGATGCAGAATCCTTTACAATTGCACTCTATGAGCACCTACAATGATGCATGGATTGTACCATCCCTAGCAAAACCAAGACTCACTCCCCTAAGAGAAGGAAACCAGTCTGGTGGACCCCTGCAATAAACAGGTTATACAACAAAAGGAGGAAACTAGTTCAGAAACAAAGCAAATCCCAATAAGGAAAGACATCCCTGATCAGTATCAGTAAGAAACTAAGGTCCCTCATAAAATCATGCAAGGCTAACTTTGAAAGAAAAATAGCCAAGGATTTGAAAGATAACCACAAAGCCTTCTTTAGCTATGTCAAGAATCTAAGCGGCAACTCGCACATATGCTCTGAGATAGTGCAAATTAGCACAAAATATACTGAACCTGCTGATATTGCCAACATACTGGCAGATAGATTCAGTGCAAACTTCACCTCCCTCTCACCTTCAAAAGGGCCCACAACAATACCGGGTGTAGTGTCCCGGAAATCACAGAAGCACAAGTGAAAACAGCCCTTTCAAAAGCCAAAAACACAGCATCAGTGGGGCCAGATGGTGTCCCAGGCTGTGTCTTGCACGAACTACAGAACAAACTAACCCCCTACCTAAACACGCTGTTCAACCTCAGCCTCTCCACAGGTTACATGCTCATAGAATGGTGCACAGCAATGGTTATTCTGCTCCACAAAGGAAGGGCCACAACTGACCCTGGTAACTATCACCCCATAACCCTGACTAGCCTGGTCTGCAAGGCTATGGAGCGCATCATCATGGAACTCATTAACAAAGACACTGGGAACCTCCAAACACTTGACCTGACCCAGTTTGGCTTTGTTAAGGGCAGATCATGCCTACTAAACCTGGTTGACTTCTTCGAGACAGTTACCAAGGCCATAGACAAGGGAAAGGTGGTTCACACAGCCTACCTTGATCTTGCCAAGGCGTTCAACACCATTCCTCACTCAGGTATTATAGAAAAACTTACCAGCCTGAACATAAACCCCTACATCACAAGATGGGTTGCCAACTGGCTTACAGATAGAACTCACACGGTAAGAATAGCGGGCTCCAGGTCTGACTCTAAACCAGTCACAAGTGGTGTCCCACAAGGCTCAGTTCTGGGACCCCTACTGTTTGGCATATATTTCTCAGAAGTACAGGCAAGCACAGGAGGACTACGGCTAACCAAGTCCGCCAATGACTGCAAACTGGGAGCCATAATTGACTCTCTGACTGACACGGACATCCTCCAAAAAGGCCTTACTGAGACAGACACCTGGTGTCAAAATTATGGCCTCAAGCTAAATGCCAAAAAATGCATAGTCATCCCATTTGGGAAAAACAAAACACCCACGAATTACAACATAGGCGGCAGCCCCCTTAATACAGAAGAGGTAATAAGAGAGCTGGGGACACAGGTAGATAGTCATCTCTCCTTTGACAATCATATTGCCAAAGTAGTTAGGAAATCCTTCTATGTGGCCCATCTAATTACTAAGGGGTTTGCATCTAGAAATAAAGAGGTTATAGTGCCCCTCTACTCATCACTCATCAGACCCATCATAGAGTACAATGCCCCTTTTGGGATGTACCTCACAAGACAGTTCTAACAGCTTGAAAGACCACAAAAGCACCTCACCAAGAGGATCACTGGTCTCAAACATATGCCCTATGCAGCCCGACTGAAAAAACTCCGGCTGTACTCAGTGGCATATCGCTTACTCAGAGGTGGTCTCTGCCTGACTTACAAAGCCATGTCCAACTCAGAATTGATGGACATGCTCCACCTAAAGAAATCCAAGTCACTGCAAGCCACACGCTCTAGTGAGCTAAACCTCGTCACAACAATAAATAGAACATGCTGGAGGGATAGATTCCTGTCACAGAGACTCCCCATGCTTTGGAACAAAATTTCTAACTACATTAGGCAGAGTCCCTCACAACCACTCTTCAAGAAAAGCCTTGACGAGTGGATGGGTAATAGAAAATACACCCCTGGGATCACTTCATTGGTTCTGCTGGACAGAGGCACAGTTAATTAATCAATAGGGCGGCGAAAGCCGAGACACTCTGGCTAGGCTTATAAATGCCCTCGGGCAGATAGCCTAGTACCTACCTATGAACATGTCACTGACATCAGAAAGTACTTTGATGTGTTACATCTCCTGACTGAGTGCGTGTTATCCAGGAAGTAAAAGGACATGGCACCCTGTTTCATCCCCTCATTAGCCCAATCAATGTGTACAGTGTCCCTTTTGTCATGTTCCTCACTGGACGCCTGCAACAACTATAGAGTCTACAAATGTACCCCACAAAGGGAATACCATGTTTTATACACATGCCCTGTATGTACAGATGCCAATAACTCCAATGAATCCCCATATCATACTGTCTGTGTAGGTGCCATCACTACCTCAGTTACATAGCCAGGTCTTAAGAAATGAGGTCAGGAATGCTACTTCTAAAGATACCAATCTGTCCACACAACATACCCCAGAGACCTCAAGCACACTTCCACACTTCAAAGAACATGCACGTGGGACATATGCACAACTCAGACACTGTCCATGTCCTGGAATATAAATCACATACATGTGAAGCAGTGCACATCACTGGCTACCCACAATAGAAATCTGGATGAGTGGATGGGGAATACAATACCCACTCCTGGGGACCACTCCAGTGACTATACTCCTGATCCACACTGGGAACTATTTTCATGTGGCCTGATGCCAGGGTATTCCCTTGGGTTTGTCTTGTAGAGCCTTCAGGCCCATTCACCAACTACACACCTATGATGCAATGAACCTATGGATCTCATTACTGGCAACTGTGTGTGTGTGTGTGTGTGTGTGTGTGTGTGTGTGTGTGTGTGTGTGTGTGTGTGTGCATCCCACCTCCACAATGCTTCCCTCAGTGTCATGGCTTGTGCATTGGGCGTGTGGCCCATGTTTGGCATGGAGCTCCCAGGTGGGTGTCAGTGGGGGCTGGATGGCTGGGCCCCCACCTGTGCCTAGCCTGTTCTTCACTACAGCATCAGCCCATTGACTGGAATGGCATTTGACATCAGTGGCCCGATGCTGCACATGCTCATAAGTTCTGCTGTGCAGGCCAGCATCATTTACCCTGTGGACCACACTGTTCCACAGGGCAGTCTTCTCCCACACATCTTCTGCTCTCCATCCAAATGACAGGGCATAATGTTCAATCACATATTGGATGATAATGTCATTTTCCCCAATAGAGAATGCTGGTATGCGAGCACTCTGCATGTTACCTGGAAGGCATAAACAGGAAAAAGGCCACAGGACATAATACGGTTGTCAAAATGCACATCAACAGTGTATATTACTTGCAAATAATCCACACTACAGCAAAACCCTCCAAGCTATCATGGCTAAAGCAGCTTGCATTACATGCCTGTCCCTGAGCTATCTTATTTCCCCTAATGTTGGACACTTGATTGCATAATACTCTATTCTCCATTCATTTCTGTGTAGAGGGTTGACAGTGGGCATCTTCCATGTGGATGGTGTGTGGATGGTGGCAGGTCTGTGGTTGACTATGGTGTGTGATGGAGCTGTGAGCACATGGCTGAGTTCATGTAGGAGGCAGACAGTGATATTATTATGCCCCATGGAGATATGCTGTTGTTGCCATCAGTAGGCAATATGTACATGATCACCATTGCTGAGTGGAGGAGTGTGGTTGATGTGCATATCCCCCTTTACAACTGGGATGGACAGGGTGGTGATGTTCCCACCTAACGTGTGTAATGTAGGTTGCCTATATCCACGGTATGTGTGTATGAGATGTTCATTACCCCTAATACAGGAAGAATTGTGTTGTTTCCTCTGAGACTTACAACATATATAGAGACACAGTGGCAATTGTCCTTGGTGATGTGGATATGTCTGATTTATAGTCATAGTCAGCCTTACAGGAAGTCACCTGTGAACATACATGCTTGCTCAGATATAGGTGGACTTGCTTCCAAGTTGTTGCCTGCACCTGTGTGTCCCTGTAGCCAATGTAGCAACCTATTATGTGGATTGTGTATTGCTGCTGTCCACCAAAGGGGATTACTCTACCTTGGTGGAGGCTGGATATACAGATCATGTACTACTGTGTCCATATAGCTACAGTGGATATAAAGGGTACACACCCCTGATACACTGTCTAGTATTTGTGTGATTGGAACATGACACCACAATAACTCATTTCATAACAATTCCCACCTGTAGTGTGACCTATACCCTGTACAAATCAATTGAAAACATAGCAATCTGGTCTGTGAAAACATATGGAAATAATAATCAGTACAATAAGCCAGTTGAATGAGTGTGCACACCCTTAAACTGATATGTTGTGTATGGACCTCTTGAGATGGTTACAGCATTCAGACGTCTTGGTCTGGACTCTAACATCATGGCACATCTTCACTTGGCAATAGTTGCTCACCTTTTTAGAAACACCTTTGATTATATTTCAATAGAATTGTACAGGTTAGGGGTCACATAAAGATGATAAACATTATGACATGATCTTCTGTGGTCTGATTTTCATACAGCACACATACCTGGCATTCTAACAGGGGTGTGTATACTTGTGATATCTACTGTATATAGGTGTTGATATAGCTGGCAGTAATAGGCATGGACAGAGGGTCATAACACAGGTGGACACTTTTTTGATTAATACATGAATATCATGTCCACTCTAGTACCCATATCAGTGTCAGGGCAATGCAACAACCAGTAGCTGTACACATTTATGTCTGTTGTATGCCTGACACTGATATTATACACATGTGCAACATGCACAACCTATGTACCTGAATGTTTGAAACCCATGTGATTAGTTTTGTGCCTTCCAGCTGAAAATAAGCATACAGTTATGTTGTATGTAAGTTTGGCACACTGTATTTACAGTCTTACCATTCAATCATACTTCTCAACCTATTACAGCAGTACGTCCGGACAATGGCACACATGAATGGGTGTCAAAAGGGACAGCAATATTGATACTGTATTAATATAGCTGCACCATACATTAGTACATTGATTGCACAGTAGGGTTTGACATCACTGTGATAACCTGGACAATGTCCAACAGTCATAAATAGGCTATTATGTTACAATGTCATTGCTCACAGACCTGCCAATGGTTTGGCTGGCATAACACAGGTATAAGTGTATGTAACTTCAGATATCAATCACACATGTGCTTATTGTCCAGCAAAACACTGTACCGTTGAATGTTATTAATTTATATCATATACAGTTCAACACACATGTCTGCAACAGAACTTTACTATGCGCATGCCCTCTATAGGTCTCTTAGCTTTACAAGGCAAACATGTGTCATACTCATAATCACAGGTAACATGGATATGGAAAACATCCCATTAACTGCCCTAGCAGTGGCACAGTCACAACTGTTTGACAGACACCCCTGCAGTTGTCATAGATGAGCTGTCCTTTCCCAGGGTGAGTCAGGCTCCTGAGCTGTGATCCTACCTCACAAACTCTCAGAGCATCACATCTGGACAAAAACTAAAATGATTCATAGGTAGGTACTAGGCTATCTGCCCAAAGGCATTTATAAGCCTAGCCAGAATGTGTTGGCGTTTGCCGCCTCCTTAGATTAGTTCCCTGTGCCCCTGTCCAGCAGAGCCACTGAAGTGATCCCCGGGGTAAACTTTGTTTCCCATTCACTTGTCAAGGTTTCTTTTGAAGAGTGTTAGCGAGGAGCTCTGCCTAATGTAGACTGGAATCTTGTTCCAAAGCATGGGAAGTCTCTGGGACAGGAATCTATCCCTCCAGCAAGTCCTATTTATTGTTGTGGTGAGGTTTAGATCCCTAGAGTGTGTGGCTCGAGGGGATAAGGTTTTCTTTAGGTGGAGCATGTCCATCAATTCTGGGTTGGACATGGCCTTGTATATCAGGCAGAGATCACCTCTGAGTAGGTGGTATGCAATCGAGTACAGCTGGAGTTTCTTCAGTCGAGCTGCATAGGGCATCTGTTTGAGGCCAGTGATCCTCTTGGTGAGGTACTTCTCTGGTCTTTCCAGCTTTTGCATGTGTCTTGTAAGGTACATCCCAAATGGGGCATTGTACTCTATAATGGGTCTGATGAGTGATGAGTAGAGGGGCACAATGATGTCTTTTGATCTGGATGTGAACCATTTTGTGATTAGGTGGGCCATGTAGAAGGATTTTCTAATCATTTTGGCAATGTGATTGTCAAAGGTGAGATTAATATCTACTTGGGTCCCCATATCCCTTATTGCGTCTTCCATATTTAGGGGACTACCACTTATGTGGTAGTTTGTGGGTACTTTGCTTTTTCCAAAGGGGATGACTATGCACTTTTTGGCATTTGGGCCATGATTTTGACACCAGGTATCCATTTCAGTGAGACCCTTTTGGAGGATGTCTATGTCAGCCGGAGAGTCAATTATAGCCCCTAGTTTGCAGTCGTCTACAAACTTGGTCAGCCATAGTCCTCCTGTGCTTGCTTGTACCTCTGAGTAGTATATGCTGAACAGGAGGGGTCTTAGGACTGAGCCCTGGGGAACGCCACTTGTAGCAGATTTAGAGTCGTACCTAGCTCCCACAACTCTCACCATATGGGTTTTGTCTGTGAGCCAGTTGGCAACCCATCTTGTGACATAGAGGTTCATGTTCAGGCTGGTGAGCTTGTCTATAATATCAGAATGGGGAATGGTGTCGAAGGCCTTAGCGAGATCTAGGTAGGCTGTGTATACCACCTTCCCCTTGTCTATAGCCTTGGTAACTGTCGCAAAGAAGTCCACCAGGTTTAGGAGGCATGATCTGCCCTTAACAAAGCTGAACTGGGTAGGGTCCAGTGCTTGGAGGTTCTCAATGTCTCTGTTAATGAGTTCCATGATGATGCACTCCATAGCCTTGCAGACCAAGCTAGTCAGGCTTATAGAGCGATAGTTTCTGGGGTCTGTTGTGGCTCCACCTTTATGGAGCAGAATAACCATTGATGTGCACCACTCTATGGGTATGTAGCCTGTGGAGAGGCTGAGTTTGAAGTGTGTTTAGGTGAGGGGTTAGTTCATCTTAGAGTTCATGTAGGATGCAGCCTGGGACACTGCCCAGCCCCATTAATGCTGTGTTTTTGGCTTTGGAGAGGGCTGTTTTAACCTGAGTGTCTGTGATTTCAGGGACTCTACATTCTTCTGGTATGGTTATGGGCCCTTTTGGGGGTGAGAGGGGGGTGAAGTTTGTGCTGAACCTGTCTGCCAGGATGCTGGCAATATCGATCAATTCAGTGTATTTTGTGCCATTCTGCACTGACTCTGAGCATATCTGAGCATTGCCACTTAGATTCTTGACATAGCTAAAAAATGCCTTCTTGTTATCTTTGGAGTCCTTGATGGGGGGATAAATAGGGACAGATTTTAAATATTCCTGTTACAAACATAGAAGGTTGTAGAATTATACATTTTGCATTATGGTGAATATTCTTAAGGATGTGGTGTCTTAAACTCAAGTGTTTGTCATTACTTGATGACTTCAACCCTCAGCTATTTGCCAGAAAAGTACAGATCACAGGAGCAACAGACAAAAATATATGATGGTAAAATGTGGACATTCTGTGAAGATTTTTACACTTGAGAGGTATGTCTTTGATATCTCCCACTGCAGACAGGGCCAGATGCTATGGCCATAGCAGCTGTTCAGCAGAACATTAGTGGAGCAAGTCTTGTTGGGAGATATATTCCTGCAAATCATATTTCCCATTATTACAGACCAAGTACTACATTTAACTACTTGTTTACATGCTCCACTTACCTTTTTTCTTTCTTCTCTTTTCCACTTTATGCTTCATTTGTTATTTCTCTCTCTCTCTCTCTCTCTCTCTCTGTGCACTACAGGGATAGAGATGGTTTGAATAGGTGGCAGCATGGCTTTTGTAGGTGATGCTCATGACCAGGTGATGGCCTGTGCACCTATTGGGGTTCCCCACTTGCTAACTGCATGCAGAGCAGCTGTGTAGCTCTTCCAATAGCCAATATCATGGCAACACACTTCTATAAATGAGTACTCCATGTGGGCATTGGCCCTTTCTCTTACTTGTGAGGAAGACATGCTGGAGTTTTGTGAGCTACTACCTCTTACAACAAGACTTGTGGAGACAAGCCAACTAAATAGTGGAGAAGGTTCAAGATTTAGGGGCAGAATTTAAGTATTGCTGTTATATGTTTGGAATACTGCTAGTTTAACAGGGTTTGTCTTCACATGCTACTTCTGCATGGGTTTCAGTCTGACAAAGTTCTATCTCTGCATAGCTCTCAACTGTAGGGCCATCCACATAATGGCCACAGGTTAGCCTGTTATGTATGGGCTGTTCCCCAGACATGTGTCCTTGGCAAATCAGTAACGTACTCTGGTGATTGTATTATGTAAATGGTAACATCCACCTGTTTTTCTGACTTTATGCCCCTCAGAAAAGATATGTTACAACAAACCCTGTAACACCAGCATCTTTCTCAGTGTATAACAGCAACATTTCAAGTATGGCAGTGTATTTGAGCCTCTGTCCACCAATTATGTAGGGCTTTGTCCAGATGTCATACAGTAGTAGATTGATAGGTATACTGGTCAACCAGTATTTACTGCTGTACTTCCTGCTGAAGGGAAAGGCTGGGAAACATGTTGAAGTCTGTACATTCAAGAGGTCGGTGTATAGAGAATGCTCTTAGATGCCCTTGTAACATATTCTATGTGGGAGCAGTAACACATGTTTTATAACTAGGCTGTTAGATCATGTGAGACATATTATTACTAAGAAATATGACAGTTCTATAGCCGTACATTTGAATAAATCTCATCATGGGGACATTAGTGGGTCCCAAGGTACTGTTTCTGAAAATGTCTGTTCCTCAGTTTGATGAAACATTCATAAAAGGACAATTGTCATGTACAGACTCAATGTATTAATATTAACAATGATAGTTTATCCTGTAGGGGGTTAAATGAGGATTGTAATTGGAGGCTGTGTATTCAATTATGTAATCAGGTGTTACTTGCTTCTTGTGATTAAGGCATGTATTTCTGGTAATGATTTACTCCTTGAAGGCTTTGGCCAAGACATCAGAGTATAATAAACATGTGTCAGTTACTGGCTGGTTGTTTCTTTCTTTGCAATGTTTAGACATTTTATTTGTTTTGCTAAGAGGTTGTTGTATGTCTGGCAATTGTGTATGGCCTATCAAGATTTTGTAGCAGTGTACTATTCACTTATTTATTTGGACTGGGGGAGGGTGCAGATGTGAGTGCCATGGCTGCTTTTGTATCCAGCTGTGCATGCTGCCCCAGTTGTGGGTTGTCTATCAGCAGCATATGTTTGTATGGGCATTTTAAGACATGTATGCATATCTATCTATCTATCTATCTATCTATATACATATATATCTGCATATATATATATATACATATATTTATATATATATATATATATATATATATATATATATATATATATATATATATATATATACATATATATCTGCATATGTATGTTTGTATATATATATATATATATATATATATATATATATATATATGTGTGTGTGTGTGTGTGTGTGTGTGTATACACACACACACATATATATATATATATATATATATATACACACACACATATATATATATATATATATATATATATATATATGTGTGTGTGTGTGTGTGTGTGTGTGTGTGTGTGTGTGTGTACACCTCAGTATTTATTGTTTTATATATATATATATATATATATATATATATATATATATATATATATATATATATATATATATATATATATATATATATATATATATATTGTTGTACACATATATGGATCTCCCTACAACTCTCTCTCTCTCTCTCTCTGTTTCTATTCAGATATATATATATATATATATATATATATCTATATATATATATATATATATATATATATATATATATATATATATATATATATATAGATAGATACCAATCCTTCCTAATTGCACATTGTCTCTTCCCTGTTGTAAACTGGCTGAAAGAAGGGTATGTTTGAGAAAACATCCTAAAACAATACAGCTGAGGTGGCTTACTGGTAAATTACATTGGTTGTGGTGTGCAGGGTCCTGGGTTCAAGTTCTGCAAGGGCTGTTTATCTTTTTGCTAGGCAGAACAAGGACTGTTGGATACAGAGTGGTTAAGGCAGCTTTGAACGTGTTTGTGTGTGGTTGTGTGATGGTAAGCTGTGCTAATGGATGGTAAAAGGAAAAGGCACTTACACCATTTAGGCTTCACTTACCGGTCTGCAAATCTGCTTAGAATTTACATTTAATCTGCTTAGCATAACTCAGCCCTGGTAACCAGTGATCACATTCCAGTCTAATAAAATAGAAGGGTAATGACATCTTTAATAAGTGCATTTAATTCCCTGTACATAACATGCTTCTATGTGCTGTCATCACAGTAGCAAGGGGTGTGAGTATACTGTATGGGACACCTGACTATACATGGGTATAACCACAATCTTTTTTCTTTGTATTTGTTTCATACACCAAATACAGTGCACTGGTTGACAAAAATAATTTAACACATATTGTATAATTACATTAGTACTTTTAAAAGTTGTTTTCCAAGTAAGAGCAGATTGCAGACTGTAGTACTGGAATTATACACTGCATGCAAAACTGGACTCCGAGTACTGACTATCATGTTATTAGAGTTTGAGCTGCATGTTTATATGTATCTCTGATTGGATATTGATCTGATATATTGATATTAACTGTAGACTAGTATGTTTTTTGGACATGTCATCAAGGACTGCGGTCATGTAGTAATGGCATACCTTTCAGTTTCAGACGTATATCTTTCAAAACATTTATCCCAATGCATAACCTGTTAGCTATCTACTTTCTGTTTGTCCTCTGTACAGATGTGCAGATGTCAGGTATTGCTACGGCCATACCACTATGTAGGTGCCCACATTGTATTGTGCTGTGGGCCTGGACACTGCTGCTAGTTCTGACATATGAGACCTTCCTTAATGTGGGCCTTGCCCTTTTTTCTTGCCTGTATGAGGGACATTACAGAGGCGGTGGCCTACAGATTCACCTACAGTAGGTGGCAATACATCACAGGACAGGACATGTGGAGACAGCCAATCAACATGGGGGATATTTATTTACCCCAATTTATGAACATATTCTATGTCATCAGTGCTGTTATACACATGGTGGATTGATAGATTGACAGGGTTTGTGTGGACATGCATTTAGTGTGTGACGTCACGACTCACAGTGATATTTGTCTGACATACTTCTCCACTGGCATGCTGTCCCCAAACTGGATACATTTCTGCCTGTTATGTTTTGTCTGTTCCCCAGACAACTGGTGTCCTTGGTAAATCAGTACTGGTCTCTGGGGAATGCAGTCAGTAAATACTCACATCTATTGGTATTACCAACATCATGTTCCTCATAAAGGATGTTGCAACTGTCTCAATGTATGACAGCAGTATGTCCAGTCTCCCCCTGTGTTTGTGCCTCTGTTCCCACCTAGTGATATAAGGGTTGATGCCTAGCTTAGGTGGAATGTTATCAAAGGCTTTGGCCAGATTAAGGTAGACTGTATGCATAACCATAATGCCAAGAAGTTGACCAGGCTGAATGAACAGGTATGATGTACCCTTCACAAAAGTAAACTGTGTGGGATCCTGAGTCTGCAGATTCCGATGTCCCTGTTTATTAGGTACACGATGATGCATTCCATAGCTTTGCATAACAGACTTGTCAGGCAGCTGGGGTGGTAATTCCCAGGGCCTGTAGTCACACCTCGTTTGTTGAGAGGGGTGATGTAGCAGTGCACAATTCAGTAGGGACAAAGCCGGAGGTGAGACTGTGCTTGAAAAGGGCACACAGGTGAGGTGCCAGGCCACTCTGCAGTTCATGAAGAACACAGCCAGGGATATTGTCAGGTCCCATAGAAGCTGTATTCTTGGCCTTGGATGGTGATGTTTTAACCTGTGCTGCAGTAATACTGGGTGCCTGGAAGTGTACTAGTATTGTGATTGGTCCTTTTGGGGGAATAGAGGGGTAAAGTATGTACTCAAAGTGCCAGCCAGTATATTGGCATCATTTGTTGGCTCACTCTGGGAGGTACCATTGTCTAGTAACTCAGAACAAATCTTGGTATTGCCATGGAGATTCTTTACATAATTGTATGAGGCCTTGTGGTTGTCTTTACTATGTGCTCCAATTCTGTTCACACAGCTAACTTTGTAGTATTTGATGAGGGATCTCAACTTTTAATTGAGGCTGATAAGGGTTTATTTCCAGTCTTGGGACTTCACCTTATTCCATATCGGTTCCCTCCTTCTGTTGTACAGTTTTTTTATGGCAGGGGACCACCAGGTCAACTTCCTTTTTTTGGAAGAGAGGGTCCTAGTTGTATTGGGTATGGTGGTATCCATGCATTTGTGTACGTGTTCATAGTGCATTGTTGTTTGATTAAGCTGTTATGCAACTAGTCTCCATTTGCATGGCTGCCATGAGGTTAGCCACCTCTGTTTTCATGTGGCCATACTTAGCTTTGGAAAGGCGTTTCATGGTGGTTACCTGTGCAGGGGGGGCTGTGGATTTCCAAAGGTGATTCATTTGTGTTCAGATATAACTAGGAAAAAGTTGTCAATTGGTGTAGAGCAACAGTCGCACATGTTAGCAAGGACCAGGTCATTGTGATGGGCATGGGCATCGGTACATGGGTAGCTTTATTAGTATGAGAGTGTTAGATTGAAAGTAATATTCTCCAGGGTGTTTATGGACATGGAGTGCGAGTCTTGGGACATGTTTGGGGACCTATAGCTAGCTACAAACTGAACCACTGTCTTACCCAATGTTAGCTATGTGTGCAGGATGTGTAATGCATAATGTTAGACTACCACTCTGGAGGTGTGTGCATCCTTCATGAATATGAAAATACCACCACCTTTGGAACTTCAGTCCCGGTTTTACAGCCAAAGGTTGTGGAATGAATTATAGGCTAGTGCTGCAGGGGTTCTTCATGCTGCCTTTAACCAGGTCTCTGCTACAGCACAGATGTCATTGATCCCCATTTTAATGAATACTTCCACTGAGTGCATTTTCAGATTTAGAATTCTAGTATGCAGCAACATGACCCTTTGATTGCATGTCTTTGTAGCCGTCATATATTTCTGTATATTTAGGTATACATATACATATATTTATACACACACATATATGTATTTATTCACCTTTATATATATATATATATATATATATATATATATATATATATATATATATATATATATATATATATATCTACACATATGTGTGTGTGTGTATTATGTATAGATTTGTCAACTTTTGGTAAAAATTCTGTACCCATGAACTGCCACATAGGTGGTAGTCTACTTAACACCGAAAGTGTGATAAGAGAACTTGGGACACAGGTGGACAGTAGTCTCTCCTTTGATAATCACATTGCCACAGTAGTCAGGAAATCCTCCTACGTGGCACACCTCATCACAAAAGATTTCTTATCCAGGAAAAAAGAGGTCATTCTCCCCTCTACTCATCACTCCCCCTCTACTCATCACTCATTAGACCCATTATAGAGTACCATGCCCCTTTTGGTATGTACCTCACAGGACATTTACAACAACTGGAAAGGCCACTGAAATACCTCACAAAGAGGATTACCAGCCTCAAACAGATGCCCTATGCAGACCATCTAAAAAAACTCCAGCTTTACTCTGTTGCATATTGCCTGCTCAGAGGCGATCTCTGCCTAACATCCAAAGCTATGTCAAACCCAGAGCTGTTGGACATGGTCCATGTAAAGAAATCCCAGTCCCTCCAAGCTACACGCTCTAGGGACCTAAACCTTGTCACCACAATAAACAGAACATGCTGGAGGGATAGATTCCTGTCCAGAAGACTTTCCATACTCTAGAACAAACTACCTAGCTATATCAAACAAAGCTCCTCATTAGCACTCTTCAAAAAAAAAATCTTAATGATTGGATGGGAGATAGGAAATTCACCCCGGGGATCACTTCTGTGGCTCTGCTTGACAGGGGCACAGGAAAATAATTTTCTTGGGTGGCAAAAGCCAGGGTACCAATTGGCTGGGCTTATAAAGGCCGTAGGGCTAATAGCCTAGTACCAACCTATTTATTTATTTATTTATTCATTTATTCCAGTTTGATGACTGGGGAGGTCCACTGGGCCTGGGGAGCCTGTTTTCAGTGGAGGCCCAGAGAGAAAAGCTCCACAATACAAAGTTTAATTACACAATTAATTACAAAGAAAATTGCAAGATTAATTACAAAGAAAATTTCTTGATTAGTTGCAAAGAAAGCTGGGATTACAAACAACAGGTAGCATTCTAAAGAAAAAGAGAAATAAAATATTGACAATTTAGTTCACAGGGCTTAGGGAGGTTACTTTAGTGGAGGCTTGGGGAAAAAAGCTAGACATTAACGTTTAATTACAGAATACTTTCAGTGGAGGCTTGGGGAGAAAGTTCCACAATACAAAGTTTTATTACATGATTAATAAAGAAAGTTAGGGATTGCAAGCAGCAAGTAGCATTCAAGGGAGTGAGAAAGATGAACAGTTTAGCTTCAGGAGTGAAAACAGGCATATAGAATCATGGCTAGCTTTTGCAGTTTGTTTATATATATAATCATTAATTTACAGTGAGGCTAGGGAGGTAAGAAGGTTAGCCTGGGGTAAAGGGAGGGGAGATCTTGAAATGAATAGGTGGAAGAGTACAGTTGAACCTATGAACATATATGCATCTCCATACATATATACATGTATATATAGAGTACCTGACTGATTCTACAGATGCCTTTCCCTACTGTTGGATGACTGTACTAACGGATATGTTTGGAATGTCATCAGTATTTTGTAGGGCTCAGATGGTGTAATGGTACATTGCATTGATCATAGTTTACAAGTCCCTGGGTCCAAGACTTGGCATGCCTTATTATTTTGTTACAAGGCAGAACAGTTCTGCTGGTGGGGAAGGGATAAGGGCAATAATTAAAACAGGTCCCTAGTTTGGGCCTCTTTACCCCCATTTAGACAGCCTTTGGTCAGATTTGTTGCAGTAAGAGGTTCAGAGTGTGGATCCAATGTCCGACTGCACTACACACACACACAAACATATATATATATATATATATATATATATATATATATATATATATATATATATATATATATATACACATACACATGCATATACATATATAAATACATTTTCCCTACTGTTGAATGATTATGCTGCAGGATATGTTTGAATGTTATTATGTTTTTATATACTGCTCACATGGCTTAGTGGTAAATTGCTGTGGCTATTGTGTGTAGGGTATTGTGTTCAAGACCTGCAATAGCTGTTGATTTTGTTGCTGGGCAGAACAAGTGCTGTTGGATACAGAGTGATTAAGGCACTTTTAAGCAGTTATAAGTGGGTTTGCACAGCGGTAAGCAATGCTATCTTCCGGTTAAATATGCTTACAGTTAGCTCTAAAAGTGTTTAATCTGTGTAGGCATCGCTTAACACCATGCAGACAGGCTTAGTCACACTTATTACTGCTAAATACTCACTTACCTCCATGCTGATTTCTTTAAAAGAAAAGAAAAAAAAGTGGGGATATGAAAGTGGTGAAAACGGGGACACAAAGAGTGTAAAACAATATGAAAGATAGCTAGGGATGTGCAGGATGGGTGTAGGGAAGGTTCATAGCTGTCCATTTCTTTTACAGCAGAAGCTGTGCATATATACTGAATTTGGAGGTAAATTTGGGCATACTGAATTTGGTGGTAAATTTTGACACTCAAACCCCTGAGAGAGAGTGGTGAGGACAACAATAATGTGTTGTGAAGCCAATTAGACAGGATTACATGTGTCCAGTGGACACATGTGAAATGTACAGCTATGTATGGGGTGCCATTTTTTGGGGGAAACAGAGTGCTCTTTTTTTTTAAGATGAGACTGAGATGTTGGGAAAGGATAGTAGGTATATTTGGGGAGGTTGGTTGGGTAGGAAGACAGACAAGACAGCATACAGGGGCAGCATATGACACATGTGGGGGGTAAACACCTTGGACGGGGATGGGTGTTTAGAAATTGGAAGCCCACAGTCCACAAATGGATCAGTGGGACTAAGGTCCCCACCGATGGACAGTCACCATTGCACCTTCAAAGCCCCGAAGGTGGCTGTGTTGGGGGCTGAGCAGGAGGGTCAGGCTGACCCTCTAATTGCACCACGTAGCCCTCAAGCTGGAATAGCTCACTACTCACAAGACTCCAGACCTGGCTTTGGGTGCCAGGATCTTGTCAGTGCCTGTGCCCGAGGGAGGACAAGTCCCATCCCCTGAGGCAGTTCTACCCAAAGGTGGTGAAGGACCAGCAGACAAGGAGGTCCCAGGGTGGGTCCCAGACATGCTGGGGCCCGGTGCTATACCCAGATGAGGAGGTAGAGGCAGATCCGCTGGGATCGTCCTTCCCTGATGTGCTATGGTGTTGCAGTTTTAGAACAGATGTTGGTTAGTAATGGTTAACACATTCCAGGATTAGTTATAACAGCATGCATGAGTATTCCCATTAACCTAAAACAACAGATTTGGAACATTTGCATATCAAACAGAACACATGCATATATGGAACCATAGTGGGCATTACACCGGCATTTAGGTTACATTGATAGCAACAGGCCAATGATAGTATTTGAACAGGGAACATTAATTGGAATGCATTTCAACATTTGTAGAACAAGAGGGCTCATGTCCCAACAGTAGGTTTGGTGGAAAACATACCCATTCATTCATGTGTTTAGATTATTGGTGAAGATAAGGTGGGGGGAGAGAAAGAGATGTCAGTTAACAAATGTAGATTCTTGCATTTGTCACAGCTTTAATGATCATTGCTCTAATAATTACACTACAGGTATTATTACAACAACTATGGCTTTGGGTTGGACAGTGGTATGTTTGTACACAGTACAATTACTGCCTTCTTATAGCTACTGTATACTTTCTCTTACCCGGAAGACCTGTGGAGAGAATGTTTGTTAATACAACATGACTGTTACTACCCATATTCACATAGTCAGAGTTACACATGTGCACTCTTACTGTGTGCGTGTGTGTGCTACTGGCATACTCTGCATTGACTTCTATCAAGTCACCCTGGTTGTTGCAGCAGGGACCAGTAGCTGTGACAGCATGACACTTTTGAACATTTCTTGGAAGAGACCACTTGGTGTATGCACTTATCTTGCTGTCATTTGCAGCCTTGAGGTTGGACTGTGGGTGTTGGACACAGTATTACTAATGGCTTCTTATAGCTACTTTATAACTTCTTTCATCTGGAAGATCTGTGGAGAGAATTTATGTTGACACTACCTGACTGTTTCTACACATATTCACAATATGCTAATTGAAGTTATGCATACAGCTTACTACCACTCCCGAGATTCGTACCGTGGATGTTTCTGCTAAAAATGCAACATGTTTGTGTTTCATCAAAACAAGGTATTAAGAAACTGTTGTCACTTCCTTGAATGTTTTCTTTCTAATTCTCTCTTGGTTGTACAATCTGATTTTGTGATTACAACATTCTTTTATATACATTCCTATACATACCTTTTGACATAGCACAGTGTGGAAAACAGTGGTTACACATTACTATTCTGATATCAGATCTTGGTGCACGAAACATTCCAGTCATACAATACCAGACTAAGCACAACCAGTCTGGGGTTTTCACTTTTATTGACAGGTAATTACACCTTTATTGATATATGACCTGTATGCCACTATTACTCTCCTACTGGCTTCTTCAGTCAGTAAAAACCATACCTGTTTTTAAATACTGCAAGGTGACATTCTACTAAGTTTTATTTACCCTACATAATAGCAGCTAGATTGTTACTCACCAGCCTTGCAACGCAGCCTTTGCAGCCTTCTGGCGTGGGCTTTCAAGTTCACAGCCCTCTCATCTGCAGCTGTACAGGAGATAAGAAATAGGATTTATGCATACCTATCCATCACATTCACAGGCTGGACTTTGGAGAACACTTATTTGAACTAATACTTACACATGGCTTGAGCATTCCCTGCCCAGTTATTTTGGACCCATTGGTCCAAAAGTTACCTCTTCCTCAACTTCAAGTCAGCAAAGTGATGCCGGACCTGCTCACCAGTTCGAGGGATGCCAGTGGCAGTGGTGATATCTCGGGCAATTTGGTCTCAGGCCTCTGCTTTGTATTGGGAGCCCTGGTACTGGTCCTGCAGCAGTCGCCATTCATGGTCTTTAATGAGGAGTCCAACCATGACCCTGGACTCCTGAATGCCCCAGTGCTGCACCCGAAAGTGCACACCTTCACCGACACCTGCCATAGTGCCTACACTGGGGAGCTACAACTGGTTATGAGCTGTATTCCCACCTGAGTGGTTTAAATAGGGCTAATTTCCCACCCTTTACCGTGATTGGACAGTTTTGAAACTGCTGATATAAGCTAAGCACCGGGCAAACCTGCTTATCTAAGATAACTATTGCTTAAAGGGGTAGATGCTTAGCCCTGCTTACCAGTGCGTAAATCTTTTTAGGTATGCTAAATCTTGCTTAAACTTTAAATTTCATTGACACCTCATGGTTAGGGCTGCTGCACTACCCTGGTTAGCATATACATAATAATATTCACTACCTATTTATGAAAAATACATTTTAGTTGTGTTTCACATATGAAAATACTTGGACTGCTGGAGGGCTCAAACTGTGCCTGACTGCATGCAAAGCAAACACGCTAACCACTACACTACTTCAGTTTCACTGTTAGTACTGTGTATATTTATATTTAGCTTCTTTTGATGTTCAAACTCTGCTATGCATAGCTATGCAATGGGCAAACCCACGCAGCTACGCTTAAACTTTATTGCACACAGAAAAAAAAAATAAGGAATATATTTTAAATATTGCTGTTTTAAACTTAGAACATTAACAAAATGACATGCTTTCGATTAGCATGTATTTTCTGAGGATGTAGAATCTTAAACTTATATATTTGTCATTATTTAATGACTTAATTCACAGCTATTTGCCAGAAAGGTGCAGATTTTAGGGGAACAAACCAAAAATATGAAGCAGTAATCTGGACATTCTGTGAAGATCTGTAAAGTTGAGATGTATGGCTGTCTCTTATTTTCTCCACAGACACTAATGGGTTTGTGGAGACTTTCATTCATTTTGAATTGCCGAATGGCAATTCTCGAGTGCAGGGGCTTGTGTATTATGAGAGCACTGGTGTCAGACATGCCCTCCTGCACTCACACACAGAACTGTGTCCATTTTAGAGCATGGCAGCGTGCCTTCATACATATGCATGGCATACTGCCCTTCCATGCAAGAATAAGCTATTCTTGCACAGAGGTTTGCTGAATCTCGGGGAGAGTCCTGCAACAGTAACTCTAGCTAGATCAGTCCAAACTGTGCCTCAGACTCTCCAGATAAAAGATTAACCATTTTACAAGCTCAAAAGGTCACAAACAGTATTAAATACAGCAAAAACAGAACCTAGTCTATGCTAGTGTTTTTCAAGTGCAGCAAACAAGTAAAATGAATAAAACAAGCCAATGAATAGTAATTACAGTTGTAAGAAGAACTCAGTTAGCAGACAATCTAAAAACTGCAGTACAAAAAAATGCTTTAAATTAAATAATGCCCTATACTACAATTTCCTTTTACTTTGTTTAAACCTCCAGAATGATATATAGATATAAAGACAGGCATGACTTTTACACACATATGAATGTATACCTGCAATAAACACTGGTGCCTTTAATATATACAGTGGATGTACAAATAAATATAGCATCTTAAAATAATATTAAAACTTAGATTTTGAAGGATGTAATTCAAATATTTTGGTGAACATTCTTAAAAAGCCAAAAACTGTAAATGTAAATAAAAGAGGATTTTTGTTATTCTCTAGCATATTTTCATTTTCAGTAGAGTATGACTCTCTGAAATATGTTTACTGTAAGAAATATCATAATGGCTGAAAAACAGATATTACATCATGAAGAATGTCTGCGTGATTCAGACCCTGGGAAGCTTTGAGCTCTGTGTAAATGTTGATGTCTTTCCTGAGCTCATGCTTACCACTGTTATTGGCTCCTGGCTTAGTCCTCTTTCTTTCCATCCCAGAGCACTGCCATCATGAGGGATACTCCAAAAAGACCCTTCTCCATGGGTCCTGTTCTTCTGAATAAGAAGACTCTCAGTATCTAAACTGGCCTGGGATAATGAGCAGTTTGCCATGTCATTTTATTTCCTAACCAAAGGACAGAAAAATCCATCCACCTTGGCTGCTCTGACATGTGTCTAAGCCTAACCAAGGATGTAGTCAAGAGTTTAACATTCTCTGCCTCGTGTCCAAACTTGTACCTTCATTACAAAATATAGAAGCTCATTAGTGCAAAAAAGTATCCCGACCTTCCTTAGAACTTTTCTGTTTTGTCTACAGTACTATAAAAAACAAGTAAGAAAGGTCCCACGTCTCCAAGTTTTCATGTATCAATGGTGTTGAGTAATCTGATATAAAACCCTTCAAGATCTTAGCTACCTAATAATTTACCCTTCAAGATCTTAGCTACCTAATAATTTGCATCTGTTTCTTTCATTTTTCTTTATTCTTATTTTTTTTTTTCAAATGAGATGGTACATGTCAATATAATTTTTGCACAGAATAAAAACAATAGGTAAAAATGTGATATTCACTTCACATTACTTTCCTAACTGTACAGGACTGTTACTCTGTTTAATTGTTGTTGTATATGTCATTGCAACTGCACTCTACATATTTGGTCCGTGTCAGGTATCAATGAGGTTGAATGGATTTAAATGCTGGTTGTCTTAAGTTTTGCAGTAGTATTCTCAATAACATATAAAATGTGAAATTGCCCCAGCAGATCTATTGAGTGATCTAGCAAAATAATTTTTGCTTCCGGAAATATGATTCTAAATCTCAAATGTATATATTTCTGCAGAAAATAAACTAAATAATTAAAAAAAAAAAACACTTTGTAAGAAAATATTTTTTTTCTGTTTTATTTTAATCTCATTTCTACTAAACTTAAAATACAGAATGAATGAATAAATAAATAAATAATATGGGTACTCAGTGCCAAGGTACAGTACTATAGGAGGAGTGCAAACCTCCTGGAAGATATATATGTATGTATGTATATATCTATCTATATAATCATTCATATACAATACATGGTTATACAGACACACTCTCTCTCTCTCACACACACACACACACACACACACACACACACACACACACACACACACACACACACACACACATGTGTCTCTGTGTGGGTGTGAGTGTGTACCTATCTATCTATCTATCTGTCTTTATATATGTCTTTGTAACTATTGGCTTTGAGCAATCAGGTGATTGAGCATCTGAGTCATAGAATGTTCAATGAAGATGGCTGAATATTCCAGAGGTAATGGCAGGATTAGGAAAACTGAAGAATTAATCAGAGCTGACAATTCTAATTTCTAATTTCAGAAAGAATAAGGAAAAAAAAGGTTACTGAAAACAATTACTGACTAAACTCAGTTCTGTTGAATAAAAGATGCCAGAGGTAAATAATTTATCTTGAGAGTATGAAAAGAAAAAAGCAGCATAAAAACAAGCTTTATAAAATAGAGGTCAACATGAAAGAATGTACTCTTTAGTAACAGTGCCCAGAGTATCAGAAAAAAATACAATTGTGTAGTACCATAGCGACTACAAGTAAATAAATTAGATTATTTCAAAATATCGATATCAACGAGAATACCTTTTGATCTTATTTAAGACAAAAGACAGTTACAAAACCGATGACATTACTAAAGTTAGAAAGTCAGGAAATCACATTTGTGTTAGATGTCTCTTCCCTTCTTGATGAAGAAACAGCATTAAAAATGTATCAGATCGGATATATGTACCTGGAGATGTTGCCAAGACTTCAGGAGAGCACATACATGCAAAAAAAAATAATAAAATATTTGTGGACAGTAAATGTTGACTTTTATTAGAACTTAAAAGTAACTATACTGCCTAAAGATGGGGATATATAAAGTGACAAAACATGAGGCATTTGTTAAGTACTTTTCTCAAAGGCCTATAAATAAAATGATTGCAAATTGACATTTTTGGGGGGATTCTAAAGGTATCCCACTCAAATGAAGCTTTGGAGTATACCTACATTTTGGTCAGACCTCCTTTTAAGTATGAGACCAAAAAATATTCACAGACTTTTTAGAATATACCAGGTACGGTCAGTCTTGAAGTTTTTTTTTCCACCCCACTGAATGGCTATACATTTCCTCACTGTAAATACCATAATACTAGTCATGGCAGTTTAGTTTTATTAAGAAAAGATATTCACTGTATTAACCTAGGTGGACCCATTCTGATAGAAATGCAGAACCTTGTGCCAATTGCCCCTGTTAGCTAACCAGGTAAACTTCATCACCAGTTGCTGACTTTTGTACACAAATTGAGATTTATGAATGCAGTTAACAAATTCAGTCTGCGAAGTTTAAAAAACATTTGCAGTACTATGCTTGGGGTCATTATCCCTGATGGAAAAATTAAAGGAATTCTTCATGACAGTAAGTGAAAGGGGGTCTATATTATAACATTGAATTCTACAAAGATCGAATGTTATAATATTGAACCATAAACACAGAAATCCAAAAACATTGAAGAGTCAGAATGGTAAATTTTTTCCCAGGGAAAAATTTGCTATTCCGAGTAACATACACACAACACAAACACACACAAAAAACAGCAATCCACACACATACACTTAAAATCCTACACCTAAACCTAAACTAAACTTTACATACACTACTAGCTATTCACTTACCTTAACCCAACCCTAACCCTAAGGTCCGTCACTATCGCACACTCACCTCACCCGCACCCTAACTCACCTAACCCGCCCCCTAACCTACACACAACTGCACACTTACCTGACCCGCGCCCTAACTCTAACTCACCTAACCCGCCCCCTAACCCTAACCTACACACAATCGCACACTTACCTGAACCCGACTCGTAACGTTCCAACACATTGAACACTGAAAACAGCGAAGCCACAGCAACAGCCCACCAAATTCTTTCCCTGGGAAAGAATCCGGTGTCCTGCACCTTTGCTGTTTTCAGCGTTTGACATTACGGGGTCAATATTATAATCTTCGATCTTTGTAGAATTTGATGTTATAATATAGACCCAGTGAAAGGTTTGACAATGCTAAGAAAAAAATGCAAATATGAGTGAGAATGACTCCTAGCACAAGGATCATTAAACTTAAATCATAGATCAGTACTACCTGACACTGCTTCTTTCATTTTGTGGTCTAAAAGGATTTTCATGCCTTAACTACATAAACAGTAGCATGTAAACTTGGTAAGGCATTCAAGATTCTGTTGATCATGGATGGTGCCTACTTTTGAACAATCTGAAGCAGCTCAACCTAAATAAATCATCCCATTGTTGTAGATATGTCTCTTATTTCAAACATAATTTATCACAGCTATGGTTGAAGAAAGCCAAAACCAAGACAGTGAACCTTCACTACCAAATCCATCCCTAAGAATACAAATTCCTGCCTGCACCTAATATGACCCAAATAATTTTCTGTCTTCTTTTAGTAATGAGGGATTGCCCCATACAAGTGTATGTTGTTGACTGATTAGTCAATATATATTAACATTAACATAAATTAATATTTAAGAGTCACTTGTCCTTTCCTGAAGAAGTATTTGTCAAAATATAACATAACAATGCAAGAACTACTTGAAGAGTGAACTTAAGAACCAGCCACGTTTTGCTATTCTTCTCTCACCCAATAAATTTGCTTCTGTTCTTTGCTTGTGATGGCTTGGTTCTATCCCCATTCTACAAAACTAAGTAATGAGTCAAGATGTCAGTTTATTGAGCAATTTCAGTACAGCCTGGACCAGCATCTTGCACTGACAATTGACTCTTGATATTAATCCAAGTTCTGCGATTTCAACACAAAATGAAGTCACATTCTTCAAAACTTGACTAATCAGGAAAGAGACCATAAACATGGGATATGCCTCAAGATATAAAAAAAGGCCATAAAAATTATTTTATTTTATTTATTTTATTTTATTTTACATTTGTTAACCAGGCTAGTCTAGCTGGATATATTTCCATTTTCAGTAGAGGCCCGGGGAGAAAAGCTCCAAACAGATATAAAAAGTATGAATTATTGTTAAATGGTAAATAAAGGATTAATAAAAAAAAAAGAGAAACATACAAGTAATTATTACATACTAAATATATTAACATTTGAGAAAAGCAACAGTAAAAATATTTACACTTAAGAAAGCAAAAACAAATGTAACACAGTAAGAATCATGTGCAAGTATTCCCATCAGGTGGAAAGATTTCAGCAGTAAGTTAATTAGAGTTTAAACAGTGTCAATCTTACTTACATGACTAAGCATTAAAATGTTTGGAAGTTTGGTTGGAAGAGGAACCTGCACCAAAAGAAAACATTTCCAAAAAATTTACCCAGTTTATCCTAAAGTGGTGTGACGTTAGACCATAGTACTTTTTATGCTTTGATATAAAGCTTAATGCCAAGATACTTAGGAAGACCTTGACTCCAGACAAAGTGTTTAGGGGAGATACTGACTTGTACAACAGTTTCATGTGATTATCTGAAAATGGTTCCATTTTCACTAGGTTTATCCTTAACCCAGAGAAAGAAGCAAAGCTGATAAGAACTAAGATATACCATACCTAAGCTTAAGGGTAAGGACTGAATAATTAGAAGAAAGCCTTTGCAGTCTAGTGGCTGTGACACTGGCATATTTATAATGCCATAAATTACAAGGAAATCAGTTAATAATTAGCATCATCGTATCATTGTTCCCAAGTTTAGGAATAAATGTAATAACTGATAGGGAGGAAGAAGGGAGGAAGATCCAGGCATAATGAATGTAATTAAATACATCAGTAAGGTGCAACTCCTGTTAAAGGTCATGATATATATTTTGCCTTAAAACTTATCTTACCCTGGCTTTTCCTCTACAGGTAGAGTTAAACAAGGAAAGTCTATCTCATTCATCTTACACAACCTTACAGACAAGTGCATTGCTCCTGAAACAACTGATTGATGCCAAAAGGTGAAATGTCCTAAGAAGAACTATTTTGGTTTATTAGCCAATGTCCAGCTGCAGATTTCAGCCAAATGCAAATACATCACAGCATCATAGAAAATACAAGACAACTAAGTCACAAAGCCACTCATATCTTGCCAGTACCCGCCATCATGCTTTACCCCTTTTACAAGAAAGGCCATGTATGTCAGTCCCAGAGTAAATTTATGTATATCTATACAGTCATCCAGGTTAATATTAGGGTTTCAGTTTGTTTAACTTGCAAGGGAAAATAGTTCCAGAGATGAGGTAGGCTTTGTGTAATGAATTTGTCTCTCAAGTGTTTTTTTTTAATGCATTGGTAGAGATTTAGATCCCTAGTTCTGGTATTAGTGGTGCTAACTTGACTTATAAAGATACATGAGATCAAGGGGAATCGTGACTCTAAACAGCATGGAATTAAAGGTGTAGAAACCATGCAAGAGCCTATAATACACTGAGTAAAATTATAGCACTTCACGCCTTTCCTGGTAACATGGTGACATTAGGCCGATATTCTCGAGCCTTTACTGTTACTTAATATGTTTAGAATGGTACATCACTAAGAGATTGTTGTGCTCAATAATTGGTCTATTAGTTCTGCATAACTTGGGATAATAACTTCTTTTGCTCTGGATGATATGTACTTATTTTAACCAGGCCAATTTTATATGCTTTTCTATAATCTCCAGTTTAGACACTTCTATTTTTTTTTTGTTGTTTTTGTTGTTCTTTCCTTTAACTTTCATTTTGTTGCATTTTCCTCAAAACATCCTAAAGGATTTCTCCAAGCACTCCATCTCCCTTTCTCTTTTAAAGCATTACTGAATTTACTGCTTCTCAGATGCTACTGAGATTAAGTTTAAATGAGGCAACATTTCAGATGGATATACTTCCAAAAAAATTGAATAACATGATGTAGACATGCCTTCACAACTGGTTAAAAAAATAAGAGGGTCCACTCACCAAGGCTATTTCTAAATTGTAATCATAGTTAATTTTAATTGTAAGGTTATAACACAGTGCCCATTAAGGTCATAAAGCACCACCTCTACAAACTTTACCTGCCAAGAACCTATCCACATATCCGTTGCAGACAAAGAAGCATAAAAAACAACGCCTGCTGCTCCTGAGTAACAGTCCTTCCACAAAACTCACATATCAAATTCTTTGGTAAACCTTCAAATTACTCTCTGTGTATTAATATGACACTCTTGACTTATATTTCAAATTATCAACAAAAGGGTAAAAAAATGTCAATATGATAGCATCTAGTTAAACAGACATCATCACAACCTGTCTGTAATTTGCCAGAGTTTTATACAAGTGGACAAAAGAGTCAATCTGATCAGAGCTGGTGCCTTATAGCATGCCAGGGCTACAAATCCACAAGAGAACTCACTGCTTCCTATATCAGCTGAGGTGTCTGCTATTCTCTAAGCTAAACTCCATCCCATAAGAATCAAAATGCCCTCTTGTATTTTGATACCAATCAGCACAGAGTTTTACCCTGCAACACAGACATCAGAGATGTCTTCTGTAAGTTTTCAGTTCCTGGAGTATAGCAAAATTAACATTAAATGTACCTAGAAAAAGCTTCAGAGCATGCCTTTTATAAGGGGAATTCAAACCTGATCATTCATTTTGACTAAATATTTGCAAACAATTATACATAGAGGACACCCAAACAAAACTCACAATTTTTCCAAGATGACAGGTTTGAGCCATTCAGCTCTAAAATATCACCACTCATTGGGTTGATTAAGTTTGCAAGCTTGTGATCAGAAATGTATTACTGTAACCTTGCCAGGTTGTTTGATGACTTTTGACTTTTCTACAACAGTTTCTTGAGATTAATGTGGACAAGCTACTACCCTAGATTCAATAATTTATATTCTTGTGATAAACACTTCACAGAAAAGGCATAGTTGTGATCATGGTTGCAAAAACTTCTCTTTATTTTCCTTTTTCACAAGGTAACTTAGTGGTTTAGTGGAATCATGTAAAGCAAAGTTGCCTTCACTCATTTGATATGTTTCTTTTTTCTTAAAGTTCCAACACCAGAGTCCTGAAATAACTCAGCTTGTTGACCAGCCAACAAAAACATTTCCCATGTTCAGCCTTATTCAGCAGTACTTTTCTCCAAAATTACATCAGTTTAAGAACTGCCTGACACATTTTTGTCCCTTTCTTCCTTTCCTATACATTAAAGGAGTACATTTTCTATTTGTATTGTCCATGAAGGCCATAAACTAAGATTTTGGGTGGTTATCTTGCAGAAAAGTAACAGTATTAGAATCCTCAACCTACTTTCACAGGTTGGTAAGGTGGAAGTTGCATAGACTGTGGTACTTTTCTGCATCATCCTGCAAAGACTTAAGCTGTTACAAATATATGTGATATTCATTCAGCAAAGCCACAAACTATTGGAGGTTTAAACCATTCAGATTTCTAGATATATCTTTGAATGGCATTGCTTCCAAGGCATTTTTGTAGGTTGCATTTTCAACTTTCATCTCAGTTGTGTCATACAGAATGCTGGAGTTAAATGTAGATTCTTGTCTGACTATAACTCACCTTTGAAATTGCTTCCAGGGCATACTAAATTGGATTTTCATCTTAAATCTAGCAAGCCTATTTTTTTTTTTTTGTTTTTTTTGTTTTTGCTGCAGTTTAGTCTGCTATGTGTCCTCTTCATAATGCAGAATTCTTGGATTTGAAAATCAGAAATCCTGTAAAACTTCACCAGCAAAGTCTTAGAGAAACCTGCACAATTTATGTTATTTGCACTACAAAGCAATGGACAACTCTAGATAAGTTTATATACAAAACGTCCAGCCCTGGAGATCAACTCTTTCACTGTTCAGGGCATGAAGGTAGCCCCTCCAGTGGCAATATTACTAACAGAGTCATTGGTTGACATGGATAACACATTACTAGATATAATATGTAATGTACTCAACATCATTCTTCAGGAATTTTAAGGTCATGCATATTAATGCATGTCAGAGTTATATAAAAAGGAGAATTTGATAGATGTGAGCTTCCCAAATGTACAGTAATAAGCCTGACAAACGGTATATGTAATCTGTTACTGAGACATACTTTTAGATTCACTCTCATCTTGAGAAATTATATATTTCATATCATAACTCTTATGCATATGAAAAAGGACATCCATCAGCTTCACGTACATCTATAATTTCCTGTAATTTAGTAGTAAAGATAAGCAACAATATAGAGACAGTTGCTCTGATTACAGTAAGTGAAGTAATAAGCGCAGAAGTTCATCCATATATTTTAATTGCATTTAATTGCATCAGATATTGGCTATCAACTAAAAATGATGGGGAAGATCAATTTTCAGCACTACATGGTTCAGAAAATGAGTATTTGTAGTCCCAGTGAGCACATTACTAAGGCCACAGCTTTGTATGCTTTAGGCCATAGATTTCAAGGTACCCAGAGACATAACAGTAAGGCTCTATACCTGGTTAAAGACATGTCAGACAGTTTTATGCTGCAAATTGCTCAAAGAGAATTTGAAAATCACAGTTCAGTAGTGTACCTGCAAGCAGAAAGAAAGTAATTTAATTCATTCTGGTAAGAAAAAAATGTTCATCTGAGTACAGACTTAGTTTAAATTCTGAGTATGGTAGTGAAAAGTTCATTTTAACAAGAAAATGCAGCCATACACATTTAATGTTCTTGTCTTTGGTATGACAACTCAAGGGTCTATATCACAATGTCGAACTAACAAAAGTTCGATTGTTGCAAAATCAAACCCTAAAGTCTGAAACCCAACAAAACCGAAAATACAGAACAGCGATTTTTTTCCCCAGGGAAAAACATCACTGTTCTGTGACAAAAATAAATAAATAAATAAATAACCTTAAACTTAAACAAAACAGGGGCTTCTACCCCCACACCCACCAAGTGGAGGGCTGTGCCCCCCACACCCCCCCTACTTAAATATACCAACGCCAAGATCGCACGACAGTGGAGGAAATAACAAAGCCCCAAGAATGGCCCACTGATATTTTTCCCCTGGGATAAAAGTCGATGTGCCGTGGCTTCACTATTTTCAACTTTCGAACTTTAGGGTTCGATATTACAACATTCAAACTTGCTTTAGTTTAACGTTGTAATATAGACACACAAATGAAATGAAAACCTTTATAAACCATTATACACCAGAACTGAAAGAGTAGTGGAAGGCAAAGCTGTAAACAAAAAAGGAGATCAAAGGAAACTCAATAACTGGATAAAAAATAAGAGTGTGCAGTAAAGAAGGTAGTGCAATTAGTCCACATTCTGGTCATTGCATAAAATGCTCTTTACTGCATTGTGAGAAGGCCACCAAACAGGTAGAAAAATATGGAGAAGGGACATCAGAGTGATTAAGAAATGAACATGAATAAATACTTGCAAAGTTGGAAATACATACATACATGAAAGAAAGGAGGGAGACATAAAATAATCTTGACACATAAAATAGCAAACCACTGCCAGTGAACTAATTTTGAAGAAAAGGGATTTGTTAGGAGAGATATATGGAAGTACTTTTTTTTTTTTCCCTTAGAAAAGTTGTGGATAGAATACGAATCTGGAAAGGGTGACGAATGAGTAAAGAGAATAAAAATTAAAAAGAGTGTGTACACAATAAACAGGGTGAAGAAGATACGTGAGCACCTGTATTCTGAGCAGTTGGACAGTTAAAGGAATATGGGAATGGGCCTAAGATTTTAATATTTTATATTCAAGGCTGCCAGATTGTTGGCAGTGAGAAAGAAAATAAAACAAAAAAGGAACGGAGGTTGATGATTGCATTCAGTGCAATTGCTTAGATCCCATTATCTGGTCCTTACCATGTGACTGTGATCAATAATAAGTATGCTTGCTTGAATATTATATTAACGTAAGTCACTGTATAGATAAAAAACAATACAGTGTTAACAGCATGTGCATTGCCCAGAACAGATATATATGATATTCTCTCCCTGATACTGTGCATGTGTATGCGTTCACAGATAATATTGCGGCATGCGAGTTCTATAACAATATGCACTGATGGAATTTTTTCAAACAAGTACTCATACTACCCCTAACGATCTCAGTATATTACAAGATGTGTGTGCCCATTCCCACATACTCAGAACCAAGCTCACGTGCAAGCAAGTGCACACACACACACACACACACACACACACACACACACACACACACACACACACACACACACACACACACACACACACTGCAAACGTTTATCCATCTGTCTAGCATTGCTAAGCCACATAATACTCTTACAGCAATGCCAAAAACAGCCAATGCCATCCACATAGTGAATTAATCAAGTAAGGAAAGTAAGTGATTGCTAGACCTTTCTTATATAATCACATATCTATGGCACAAATACCTACAGAGAATTTTTCAAGTTGCCAGTCCAGTTGAAAGTAACGTTTGTGAATTGACAGGAAACCTGAGTACCTGGAGAAAAAAGCAGTTAACACAAGGAGGGCATGCAGATTCTGTAGATAAAGCTACCTAGAGGAGAATTGTATGAAGGAATCTTTTGCTTTTTTTTGCTGTATTAGTCCATTCACTGTTATGGCAACCACCACCCCAAATAGGAAGAATTCCAAAAGCCTTATGGCAGGTCTTTGGGGTCCTGGAGGAAACGCATGTAACTGGGGAAATAAAACCATTATTCAGAGACAGTCAGTAGCTTCAGACTCTAAACATAAGAAACCACAAAAGGTCACCCAGCACAGTGACATGGCTATTCTACTCCCTGTACCATTGAGCTAATGAGCAGTTTCTTTCACAAACAGTCTGCCAAGACCACCAAAAGACCACTAAAGATAATCAGTTACTATGTACATGTCCTAGGTTTCACTGTATTGGAAAGTGAAAATAAAAATAAGGGCCAACTTGCTAATCTTTGATGCACTGCAACATCCTCTAACACGTGCATGTAAGTAAGCATAAATCACAATAGTCCTGCCTGTCCAGTCCAGTGATGATTTGTACCTGGTGTATGGTGCAGTTATGCTATGGTTTTGAGCTGTAGTTTCTGTGGTACATGCTTTGATCCCTTCAGACATTATTTGCGTGCAGTATGACCTTGAGAAAATCACTTAACCACACATTACTCATGGGTCGACCTTGAGAAGGGACTGTGCGTGTCCAGATTCTTATATGTGATCAATAACAGCAGGATAAGTCACATTTATCCTCAAATTATCCCCTTATCTAGCAATTATAGTCCCTATGTAGGCTGTGTATACCTGCTAGACTGCAATAAAAATAATGACGATATTTTATGATGTTTCATCCAAAAACACAGTGGTCAGTGTGGAGTGTTGACACTGTAGTTGTCAAACTCTTATCTCATCAGTGACTAATATAAGGTAGGGACGAATGTCTAAAAGTCAGGATAAATTTTAAATATTGCTCTTAACTAGTTAGAACATTGCTAGAATAGTACATTTTGCATTATCATATGTTTTATTTCTCTTACATACTTAGAACATTGGAAGAATAAATAGTTTTGCATTAGCATGAGTTTTCTAAAGCATGTGAAATCTGAAGTTCAGATGTCTGTGTCATTTAGTAAGTGCAGTCTTCAGTAATAAGCCAAAAAACAATAAATGTTATGAGGAAAGACTAAATCAGTGAATTCAAATCAGGGAAAGTCTATGAAAATAGGGACAGTTTGCAAATTACTTCACACAACTGCATGGTATTGTGAACAGTCCACTGTTTGTAATGTCTGGCTGCCTGCCAGGGTAAAAAAAAAAAGAAAATCATACCTGCTATTATCTGGCCATCTTGAACTATGTCATGCTTTCCCTGTATCTCAGAAAGAAAATAAATAAGCAAGCCAGAAAACTGCCTCTGCCTGAACGGTGTCCTAGGCAGCAGCCTAATTCACCTATGCATAAGCCTGCTGTGCAAAGCAGAGGCATGTTACTGTGAAATAAGCTTGTGGTCATAGCTTACAGAGGAAGGCAGTTGAGCAGGAATAAACTGTTTATTAAGATTACAATTATATATATTAAATATAATATATTAAATAAAGAAAACGGGTATGCTGCAAGGTAGATAGATACATGGATGGATAGATAGAGAAATAGATAAACATACAGCAAAACAGTTAAACATAGAAATGCATATGCATGCACAAATGCAAAGACACATGGGAAGGTGCTAATTGCTACCGTAAAACTACTGCCCAGATGAATCATCTTTCATAGGTTAGTACTAGGCTAACTGCCCTTGTGGGTCATTTTAAGCCTAGCCAATTACCCTGTATGAAAATCAAACCCCACCCTTTGTGTCTGTAAGGTAAATACTTTAACCATTATACCAGCCTCCCACCCTTTGCACTTTGCACTGGCAAGCAGTACAGCTCGATTCAGATTTGAAAGCTGTATAACAACAGGACAGTCAGCTAATAATTGTGATGTCGTAATGAGATAGAAATGATTGCTGGTATCCAGAAATGGTTAATGAAAATTCTGGGCAGATATTCTACAAACTGGAAGTGAATTTTCTGCAGGTTAGGCATATTTCTTTGTATGCACAGTATGCAACATTGTAGGAATTCTGCCATGTTGCAAAATACACATACCTCTATCATATTTCTCAGCTTCTTAGTAAAAGACATCTGGACAAAGCCAAAAACAATGAGGGCACAAAGGCCCAAAAATAGGGACAAATTTTAAATATTACTCTTATAAACCTAGAAATATGTTAGAATAAAACATTTTGCATTTGTATGCATTTTCAGAAGGATATGAAGCCTGAAACTTAAATGTCTATCATTATTTAATGACTTTGGCCAGCAGTGATTTGGTAGAAAACTATAAATCTTATGAGTTACAGACTTAAAATATGGAGCAAAAATCTGGACATTCTGCAAAAACCTGGACAGCTGAGAAGTATGACCTGCATACATGTTTATGTGAGTTTGAGACGATACAGCCATGACACATCTGAGCTGTCATTCAGTATGAGAATGCCACTCTATCAGTATGCAATGTACATACTGACTAAAATTCCATTCTGAGCAGTCTGGCAGTGTTTTTATCACAAATAAAATGCAAGGTTAATGGACTATGATTTTATACACAAATTACCAAAGTGCTGGCATTGCTAAAGGATTTCAGGAGCACAGGCTACTTGGCAATGCACATTGTCCTGCAAATTACAAGACCACCTGCATTCTAACAAGCAGTTAAAATGAAACTGTGGGAATACTGAACCTTCTGAAATGCATCATGGCAATTAAAACAAATATTTTCTAATTTTGGGAGTACTTATAGACAAATTCCCATCAAATATAGTACTGTCGATTGCTGTCAGTACAATGTCTGAGGTACATTCTGCCCTGTATGTTTGCACAGTTTTAAGTGGTTCTGTTAAATGAGCCCTTTGTCCTTAGTTTAATTGTTTTGTTTTCATAATGTTTTATTTATTTTTCAGATTTAATGCTTTCTCTTTTTTATCAACGGAAGCAATGCATGGCACTAGTGACAGTTTCTAAACCTTACAAATTTTCTATTGGGAATGTCATGCTAAGTACTGAAATGAATGAAACATTTAACTGTTATACTGTTCCTGTCTCTTTTTCAGTATTCACAGATACTGTCTGCCATAAAACACTTTTATAGCAGTGCAGACAAGGTATTGCAGGATATCAAATCTGATAAAACAGAATACATTCAGTGAAAGTCACATTCCTCTCATTTATGTGATTTCATTAAATAAGCAATAACTTGCCTTCTTAAAAACTGAACTTACTGCTTCATACAATAATTATTACATAAAGGTCATTTCCTTAGAAAAATAATAAAACCCACTGAAAATACTCTAGATATTTCTAAAGTTATTGTGAATTTGTACTTTTTTTCAGTACTGTCATTATTCTTGCTCATGAAAGTACTGTAGCTTTAAAACTGGACCTCCTCTCTTTCTTTTCAATACATTTTTATAGACATAGCATGCTAGTTTTTTATTTGAGAAGGCAATCATGTTTTGAAAACAAGCCAATTTTGACTCCTCATGAAATGTTCCATCTCTATAAACTTAAGTTCACAGTATTATAATTGTTAATGACTTGTATCTTTCAGGGCGTATTAACATTGCAAGATGGAATGATCATTTTGCTACCACGAAAAAAAAAATAACATCAGATTTAACAAGTCCAGTTAGTAGTTTGTGTTGTAGAGGAGACAGGAAGAAGACTTGGAATGGAGTGGCAATTGCTGATTTACTCATTCTACAATGGAGGGTGGAGTGCCTCCTTCTGATCCAGACACTCCCTAGTGATAAAGGTAGTGTTGAGAGCACATGAAAATGCCACAGAGGTTGCTATGGAGGGATGGACTGCAGTTATCTGGCACTGTGTGCAATGTTGCAGACGTCAGTAGCTCTACCCAGTTGTAGTTTGTAAAAATCAGTTATGTGCCTGTGTGGATTGAGCAGTACCCTCACAGCTTTCAACAAATCAGGACCAAATGTCAATAGAATCACAATCAATTAGGGACAATCAAGGGTACTTTTAAAATGTTAATACTATTAACTTGAGACATTGACATAATAAAAGAATGTGAATTAATATATATTTTCAGAAGTAAAAGATCTATCAATCTTTTATTGTAATTTCTTATTAAGTGTAACTCACCACCTTTTCTCCAAAAGTTACCAGTTTCAGGTGGAATTAGCAGGATAAGACACCTCTCAACTGTCCAGATTTTTGCACAATGCCCATATTTTTGTTTCATATATTTGCTCTGTTCCTCATATAATTTGTGATTTCCTAGCAAATCACTGGGATGATCTGAGGACTGAAGTCTCTAAATAATGATATACATTTGTGTTTCAGACTTCATAGCCTTCAGAAAAATGCATGTTAAGACAAATCCTGTTATTCTAGCAACTTGCTAAGTATATAAGAGCAATAATTAAAACATTTCCCCTATTTTTGGGCCTTTGTCCCCCTATTCTGTCAGATTTTGTCCAACTTTTTTTGTGCTATGAGGTTGAGAGGTATGGGAACACAGCTAAAATTTGAGCCAAAATCAGGGATATCCCTGAAAGTCAGGTACAGTTGAGAAGTACAGGATTCCTCTAATCTCCTCTCCACACCCACCAAAGGTGAACTTAGGTGATCTCAAATTTCCTTCCATTGGAGGGGTTAAAGTTTAATGGTGGGTTATGGCCTAAAGAGGCAATTCAGACTGGTGTGGGGGTGTTTAGCACAAAAGATCAACGAGACACTGGTGGCACAGTTGATAAGTGGCAGCCATGGCAGTCAGAAAAAGAAAACAGAATATGACTGTTTTCACTATCTGTTGTATGGTATTTTAACCACAGAACTAGAACAAATGTAGCATCAGAAATTCATTGCTATGGAACAAAAATTATTTGCTCTATATATATATATATATATATATATATATATATATATATATATATATATACACACACACACACACACACACACACACACACACACACACACACACACTAGAACATTACATTTGTAATACATTTATTTTAATTACTTGTTTATTTACTTATTTACTTATTTTTTTAACCAGGGTACAACACTGATAACAAGCAACCATATTAAATACAGATAGTACATTTTGAAAGAAATATTCCTCTTGTTTTTTTTTTTTTCTGAGAGGTTTAATTGTTGGTTTTATTCATTTCTGGTAAAATTCATCAGTTCTAGTTGTTTAAAGAAAATTACAGAGGCTAAGCAATGGCATGGCATCAACAGGATTGTCCTTATAATAAAAATGTTCTGAAATTAATGTACTATGTATTCTCTTAATTAGCCACTGACTGGAGAAATTAATCTCTGATGAATACTGTATTGACTGTAATAAATTATGTTTGCTGAATCAATAAAGATTTATTGCTTGCAAGCTAATCTGCAGAATTTTTTCATGATGATATGTTCTGAAATAATACAATCCTTTAAGGTTATATTAACTTGAAATGCTATTTTGTTTGCCCAAAGCTTTTTACAGCAGTATTAAACATTGTGATTCAAATATGCTAACGAATGAGGATTATAACATCTAGAAATAGTATATCCTAATACAATGCTCTGTTTCATCAAGTGTCTTGATTTTATGATTGCTCTGTGTATGAGGATCTGTATAATGTGAAAATAATGTTGTTCTCAGGTCTGACATTATAATCTGCCAGCCATCACCTCCTGAAATTACATTAATGAAAATAAAATAATATAAGGTTTCATCTATTATTTAATGCACTTTTATTCTAGTTAATAGAAGTAGCAAGCTTTCCAAAGATTATAGCGGGTACAAATGATTAATGCAGATCATTTTTATTTACCGTATGATATATATCTGAAAGATATCTATATCTATGTATAAATATATGTATATGTAGAGGTAGCTATATATCTTCCTTTTCAAACATATGCTAATAAACTCTTCATACTTACAAGAAATTAGTGTATTCTGATATATAGAAAAGACCATTTACCACACAAAGTACAGTTTCGAAATAAATTAAAGCTGCAAGTTCCATACCCATATAAAAATCTTGTACATGATGTTATCAACTAGGAACACCTTAGGAAAAATGATATGCCGCTGTTTGCATCAATGATGAAATGCTAGCAACGATGTTATCTATATTAATTAAAGTGAGTGACCTGTCCATAGAAAATGGCACAGAAGATTATTAACTTATTAAAGGGCTTAGGTACCTTGAATCAGCAGGCATTGCAGCCAGATATTGTCAACATTCTCTAGGGTTCTCTTAAGTTAACATTTACTTTTGGAAAACAGCATTGAGCCCTATAACCATCAGGATGGGGAATATATAAGGAGTGGTTTAATTCACCTCTTGTCTTCTGCTTTCATTTATGCATGGATTTTGGAAGTATCATCTCATTAATTCATGCTACATATGAATAAACTCATTTTTATTAGATTGCACTACTCATTAGAATCATTGTCATGGCCATGTCCATATAAGATGAACTTTTTGATAGGGTCTAGATTCAGTTATTCTGTATCTGTGTGTTGGGGGATTACAATTTGTTAGGTTTTAAATGCAGAGCCAAAACTATTTTTCTGCAGAATCCTAGTCAAGATGAAGGTGATATCAGCTTCAATTGACTTTGCTATTTTTTTTAAATAGATCAGCTATGCACCTGAGGCACTGGAATAGCAGACAGGGAAGGATAGGAGAAAACAAATAATGACAACCTGCCAACAACCTGCTTACCCAGAGTGGGGTGAAGTCATTGTTCAGTTAACTGTGTGAATATGTGCATGTAAGGACCTGTGATAAAGTTGCAGTCATTCACTGGAAATATTGGTATGACGGGTCTATATTAGATAAACGAAAGTTTATCTTACCGAACGCTGACATTATAGAAAATCCCGGAACTCAAAACTGCAATTGTGGGGGGACCCCCCGCTAAATATATATTCCATCTCCAAGATTGAACTACAGTGAGGAAAGGGCAAATATTCCCATCTTCACTGTACTGCGATCTCAAAATTCCGGTTTCGGGTTCCAGGATTTTCGCTCATGTTAGCGTTCAGTAAGATAAACTTTTGTTTATCTAATATAGACCCGGTATGACTTACAAAGCTGTTGATAGTAGCTGTCATTCGTGAGTGGGCAGAAGTACCCATTTTCTTCATAGGACTTGTTAAGCTCCTACTGGGATGGAGGTGTCCACAGCAGCGCCCAAGTAGTGGGAACAAGACTTAAATAGAAATACCTTCATTGCTTGTATCAGTGGATGGCAACAGGAATACAAATTCCTCCTTGACTTTCTGGGTGACATACTCCTGTGGTCAGCTGCCATTTCCATGTTGTTGACTCTGGAGAAGTTACAGACATGGTACCAGCCAGAGGAAAGTTTATTGTCTGCCTGGCAAGGATGGAAAAATTATGTAGAAAAATCAATAAATCAGCTATTTTTTCAAAGCCAGACAACACAGTAACAATGAGTAATCAAGCACATACCAGATGCAGAACAATCAAGAGAGACTTTGTCAAAAAAAAAACTGTATAACAGACTTGAATGACCTAAATGAAAATGCTATTATTTTACAAGTAGTAACAGAACTGTAGCTATGTCAATTCCTGTCCAGGATAACCTTCAGTGTTGAGCCCCATCAATCTTAACTTAAAGAACAAAATAAAACGTAATTGCTTGCTACATTTACTGGGACATACTTACGATGAAAGCAAATAAGCACATTCATTTAGGCATCAGAGATATCAGTGGTAACTACTTATGTAAATACCATTAATGCACTCAAGCCTAATCAACAGCTCTGCTTCAGCCCCTAAATTCTTGCAACCAGGACAGCTGACCATTTCATTCCCACACTAAGTTGTCACAACTACACAATGTCTTTGCAGCAATAAAGAAAAAAAAATAAAAAAAAATAAACATGAAATAGATTAGTAGTAAGCAGCACTTTGACTATAGATATCACTATTGGAAATCCAAACTTTTTTATTTCTACATTATCCAACATTAGCAGAAGGGATTTAAAATCAAGAAAATAAGTTGCAAACAAATAACTTTAATATTTATGGGATGACTGAAAAACAAAACGCAACAAAATATATGATAGAATCATGGCTGCATAAACCCTGCATATATCACAGTTTCAACAGATTTTATTTAAGGTGATCAGGAAAGTTCACAGGGCTTTAGGACTCAAATGAGTTCATGCTTAGTAAAGACTGTAATTGTAATCTTCTCACTTCCTACATAAATATACATTCCTCACTATGAATCTATGAATCTTTCTGTAATTTAATTTGGTCCTAAGATTACATAGGACAATGATGAATCTGCTGTCAAACAAAGGGATGCCCTTGTTCAGATATTTAGGAATCAAACACATTAATACATCTATATCGATTCTTTCTAAAAAAAACTTAGATTCAAGTGTGTACACATACGATTCTAATTCAATAAAAATTGAGCTTTTTCAGAAATGGAATAGACAGATTTAGTTATCTTCATCCAGAAAATGCTGTTCCTATTCTTCTCATTCAAACACTGTTAAATGACCAGAAATTATGTTCATTCCTGTTTAATTTCAATATTTCAGTATTCCTTACATTTGTTGCATGTTCTTTTGAAAAGCAAGAAATGCAAAATAACTAAATCTAATATTTGCTCCAAGTCTGGATGGATTTTGTTTTCAAGTAACCATTGAAATTATACATTTTCTTACATTTTGTATAAAAATATATATACTTGCTTGCTTTATACCATTGTAAATGTTGCTACATCATTGTTTTTTTTTAATTCTATCTGTGCTATGGGAACATAGGTACCACAGTCTATTATATCTTCTCAGTACATATGCTGGTTTTAAATGTTGCTTGCAATATCCATTTATTTTAGAAAACATTAAACCTGTTTATCTGTCTTATCTGTCACTCTTTCTAGGATGGAGGTCTTTATAATATGGTCACATTGAATAATTAATTGCCATATTTATTTAGCAATCAGTAACTTAAAGGCACATAAAAACTGATATACTTTTTTAGATTCTGCATGGATTGTTTTTTACTTGAATTGCTCCCTATCTAAAACAAATCGATTTGCAGAAAATGTTTCTATTGTGGATTACTTGGGGAATAAGATAAAAAAAAATCACTATAATTTTGTTATGGACTGTATATCATACTTTGTTTAATGAAGGTGCAGTGATGTGACATACAATATGACACCTAATGGATTTCAGTACATTTAGTCAATGGATGCAAAGGTATTTTAAGATATTTGCCAGATTAAATATTTACTAGACTACAAGCATTGGCATATAAGTAGCAAGCATATTTAATGGTATAAAATCAGTGACAACCATTATCCAAAATATAGTCATTGATCTGAGTAGATATATCTGTCTGTTATAAATTGCAAGCTTTTCCTGAAATGGGATTCACAATTTTTAATTTGTTTAAGCTAAACACCTATAGTCTTTATGTTTAGATGTTTTAAGTTGTTTGTTGCAAAACTGCATCTCTTACTTAATGAAATTTTAGAGCCTGATTTTGCGGAAGGCTATAGCCAGCTCACTTATCCTGTGGGGAGATGAATAAAGAATTGTTATTTACACCATTCTATCACAGCTGACTCATCCCACATTGGCTAGGAATTATTCAGAAGTTCATTATTTAACATCATTAAGTAGGCAAATATGAAACAAATATAACAAAGTATTAGCATCCCCCAAAATGTAGCCCAAACACTGCTTAGCATAAAATAAGGAGGTGAATAATTGTATTTAATTACACTCTTGTATATAAAAAATAATGCATTTCCCAAATCTCTCCTCTCTTTCACGTCAGACACAAGCTTGAGATATGGAGTTTGGATTCCTTTTCTTACATTAGTCTACTTTCACTGGGTGGATTACAATGCTAGGAAATTATCCACAGCAACGTGTTTGGTCTCCTTTGATTTTTGTTTCATAGATATAGGTTCCTAGATTTGTACTAGGCTAACTGCCCTTGTGAGCCATTCTAATCCTAACCAATTACCGTATGTGAGAATCAAAACATGCACCTTGTGTTTGTAAGATAAACACCTTAACCATTAAGCCAACCTTCTAAATAATATAACACATAGGTAACACATAATGTACTACATAGGAGGCTTTCCTTAACACTCTGGAAACTTGATGGTCAAAGTTCAGATTGCTATCAACCTGTGTTCCCAAGACTCAGAGAACTGGGATGGAACTCACGGGAATGCTGTCAATATTTTGCTAAAGAGAATAATAATGTATTTTTTGCATTTAGTTTTAGACCATGGCATTGGCACCAATCATTATTAGCCCTTTTTGTAATATGTTGACATTGTTGGAGGACTCAGTCATTGCTCCCAGTTTGCAATCATCAGTGAACTTGGTGAGACAAAGGCCGTCTACTTTGGCCTGGACTTCTGAGAAATAGATGCCAAACAGTAAGGGGCCCAGCACAGACCCCTATGGTACTCCCACATACCACATTTGCAGAGGTCCTCACCAGAAACATACCTAAACACCAGAGACTTCCCAAACACAAACATGCTACACTTAATACTTCCTCTGCAGAACACAATACGCATAATAGCTCATATACCAATGTCTCACCTGTTAAACCCTTAAGACAAAACCAAACATATTAGTCATAGGTGATTCCATCAAGAGGCACACAGATGTCCCTCTACCCAGGCTGGATAAGGAGAAGGTCACAGTCAGCTGTCTATCATGTGCCAGGATCTGCCACATCACATATGCACTCAAGTCTCTCAAGGACAGGTACTGCTATGACTCTGTCATAGTCCGTGTTGGTGTGAATGACTTGAGAATTACCTCTCTGGACTATATGAAGAGAGACTTGATTGAGCTCTTGGACAATGAGTCTCAAGCTGGTACATCCCTAGCCTTAAGCAGCATTTTATCTTGACCTAGGATGATGCCTCAACACAAACAGAAAATGTCTAACTTCAATAATTGACTTAGTTTCTGTTGTCATTCCAAGGGGATACAGTATCTGTCAGCCTGGGATGACATGATCGTCAGACCTCGATGCTTTGCCAAAAATGGTTTCATCTGTCACCCCTGGGATTTCAGCTACTGACCATGGCTCTTGCCACCCCTCATAGTGCCTTTTAGGCAGTGTCTCAAGGAGAAAATTCCTGATATAAAAACTCCATCTAAGAACAACCTCAAGGTTTTGCTGCTAAAGGCTAGGAGTCTTAACATGAAACTGCATTCACTGGAAGCAGTCCTCACCTTGGAAGACATAAACATTTGTGCAGTCATGGAGACCTGGTTCAAGTATGTGGAGAGCACCCCAGCCATATCAGGCTACATCTCTTTTCACACATTCAGACCACAAACTGAAGGCATGAAAACTAAAGGAGGTGGTATATCAATATTCATTAAAGATAAATACACCTCCAGATTGGTTAGCAGCATGATTCCCTGGAGATACTTCAGGTGCAATTAACTATTGGTAGGACACCTATTCAAGTCATTGACAGTTCAGAATCCTCCTCCATGAATCAGGACACCCACTCTACCTATCTGGATCTACTTGAGTTTATCAAGATACATCCAATCACCATGGTTCTGGGTGACTTTATCTACACATCCATTGACTGTGTAAATTACTCATGCAAAAACTCACTTGCCCAAAGGTTCCTCAACTTAATTAATTCCAATGCCCTGGACCAGCTAGTTGACACCCCCACAAGGGGTGCCAACATCCTGGAATTAGTGCTTACCAATATGAAGAACCACTGTAGCACCCCTGTTGTGAGGTCTTCCCTGGAGAGATCTAACTATATATATCAGTCTCATACAAAGTTGCTATCACACCTGACACCCCCCCCCCCATAGCTAAAACTAAAAAACTTCTCCAAAGCAGATTATAATCTCTTACTTCCTGGTATAAATATCGTCACTGCACCTCCATTCTCAGATGGAACTGGCAACTATACTGAGTTCTGCACAAATGCTTTATACAAACACCTGAACAATTGTATTGACTCGGCCATACCTGATAGGACCAAAACAAACTCCTTAAGGAATAGAAAACCTGTCTGATGGACAACTGCCATTAACACACATAGAGGAAGAAATTGTCTAAGAATAAGAGGGAATGAGTTACAAACTGGAAACACTCCCTTCTCAGCTTAAACAAGCAAATAAGACTTCTTGTGAAGTCCTCCAAAGCTAACTAGTAATTCAAATTAGATTCCTTAATTAAGGACAACCATAAGGCATTCACTCCCCTTTCCCCACCTCACTTACCCAAGACATCCCTACCACCTGTCCTGTACCCTGTATCTCTAAAGAACATGTTGTGAATGCCCTCTAATGTAAACAACATAGTATCCATGTGACCTGATACCATCGCAGGCTGCGTCTTACTTGGACTCAAACAGGAATTAGCATCACCATTGGGTACTCCTTTCAATCAGTCTAACCACTGGTTTCATCCCAGCTGTATGGAAAAAGTCTATCGTTATCCCCTTGCACAAAGGTGGTGGGTCCACTAACCCCAGAAACTATAGACCTATTAGCCTGACTAGGCTTATCTGCAAGGCCATGGAGAGAATCATCATGGACCTCATCAACAAAGACATTAGTAACCCTCAAACACTTGACCCAACTCAATTTGGATTTGTCATGGGGAGATCATGCCTGTTAAACCTGTCGGACGTCTTCACGATAGTCACCAAGGCCCTTGATGAGGGTAAATCTCTGCATATAGCTACCTAGTCTTAGCCAAGGCTTTTGACATTACCCCCCACTGAAGCATAATTGACAGACTCACCCAGCAAGGTATCAACCAGTATATCATTGGATGGGTCACTAACTGGTTCACTGATAGAACCCATATAGTCAAAATAGGGGAATACACCTTCAACAGCAGACCTGTAACCAGTGGTGTTCCACAGGGATCAGTCCTGGAAACTCTACCATTTGGAATCCATTTCTCTGAAGTGCAAGCTAAAACTAAAGAGCTATGGCTGACAAAGTTTGCTGATTACTGCAAATTGGGAGGGGTCATAGACTCTCCATACAATGACAACATCCTACTAGAGTGTCTTCCACAAACAAATGGCTGGTGCCAAAGTCATGGCCTTAAACTCAATGCAAAAAAAAAATGTATTATCCTCCCTTTCAGTAACAGTGATGTCCCTGCTAACTAGCACATCAATAACAACACCCTAAGTACGCACTCAGTAGTGAGAGACTTGGGCACACAGATTGTCAGCAACCACACCTTTGATCACCATGTCTCCACAGTGGTAAGAAGGGCATTCTCTATTGCTTATCTCATAAGTAAGGGCATTACCACTAGAAAAAAAAAAGAACCTCCCTGTACTCTTCCGTCATCAGGCCAATAACGGAGTACAATGCCCCTTTTGGTATGTACCTTTCCAAGCACCTGCAGCAACTGAAGAGCCCACAAAGGTTCCTCACAAGGAAAATTCAAGGTCTTCAGCACCTGTCCTCTGAAGATCGCCTGAAATCACTGTCACTTTATTATGTTTCATACAGACTACTCAGAGGTGATCTCTGCCTTGTATATTAGGCAAACTTTGACCCTGCTTTATTGGAAATGCTGTATATCTGTAAGTCAAACGGTACATTGGTTACTTGCTCTAATGGTCTTAACCTTGTATGTGACATTAATAGAACCTGCTAGAGGGACAGATTTGTCTGCCAGGGGTTGCCACATCTTTGGAACAGACTCCCGCTTCTCGTCAAGCAGAGCATCTCATTGGCCCTCTTCAACTGCAATCTGGATGACTGGATGGGTAACTGTGAATTCACTGCAGAGGTCCACCTATGTCCCTCTTGGACAGGGATGATAGGTACTGATTGTAGAAATAAGGGTAAAACTTGGACAGGCTTGTAAGGGCCCTAGGGTCATTAGCCTAGTGACATTTTATGATCCTATGATTATATGATCCATTGGTGATGGGTCTACTGTTGGAGGTGGCGTCACTGATTTTGACAGAGTGTGTTCTGTCAGTGAGGCAATTGGTTACCCATCTAGTAATGTAAGGATTGATCAGTATCTGGAAGAGTTTCTCAATGAATCCAGAGTGGGGAATTGTGTTGAAAGCCTTGGAAAGGTTGAGATAGGCTGTATGCACATCTTATCTTCATCTGTAGCTTTGGTGATATTCTCAAAGAAGTCCATCAGTTTTAATAAGGATGATCTACCCTTAACAAATCCAAACTAGGTTGAGTCCAGTGTTTGAAGATAATCTATGTCTTGTTGATAAGGTCCATGACAATTCTTTTCATGACCTTGCAGACGAGGCTGGTTAGACTTATAGGTCTGTAGTTCCTAGGGTCAGTTGATGGCCTCCCACTTTGTGCAGGGGGATTACTGTTGCTGTTCTCCATTCTGCAGGAACATAGCCAGTTCGCAAGCTATGATTAAACAAAATGCCAAGTCCACTAGGTCTTGTTCTAGAAGGTTTAATAAACAACCTGGGATAGTATCTGGTCCCACTGAGGCCATGTGTTTTGCCTTGGAGAGTGCAGAGATGTCCTGTTCTCTAGAGATACTAGCCAGAGGGCTGATGTCAGGCATCTTTTGCGATATGGTAGGTGGGGATTGAGGGGTGAGGTTTGCGCTGAATCTGTCAACTAGCAGGTTGGTAATATCTTCTGGTATAGTATGAGCGATCCCATCTACAACCAGTTTTGCACATAGTTGGGCATTCCCTTTTAGACCTCAGATGTAGTTAAAGAATGTCTTATGATTATCCATGGCTAGGGATGTGATTTTAGTTTCATAATTTGCTTTAGGAGAAACACACCAAAAATATGAGGCAAAAATCTGGACATTCTGTGAAAATCTGTACAATTGAGAGGTATGAGTCATGCGCACACACACACACACACACACACACACACACACACACACACACACACACACACACACACACACACACACACACACACACACACACACACACACACACACACACACACACACACACACAAACAAACACACTTCAGAATTGTGATGTGACCATTTTGTATCATCAGACCAACAAGCAATTATATGAATCCGTAAATAAAACATTACTGTAAATGATGAAATAATAATACAACTTCAGTTCCAGTTTTCCAATAATTAAATACAGACAATTACAATGAAAAGGGGCTGGAATCACCTGATCAGAGTTGCCCACCAGACTGCTATTATAGCAGCTTGCCCCCCCCCACCCATTTTCTTACCAACTCAACCTCAAAGCACCTAACCCTGTACCTTAGGAAAAACAGCTATTAAATCCTTTAAAAAGAATGCCATGTAGACATTATATAAATCCAAGCCCACATTACTCTGATATATTCCATTGCCTCTATACCAGACCTGGTCCATATCTTGAAAGTCCTATCACACTCAATCATCCCAAAGCCTAGAGAACATGCTACCTTTGTCACCCTGTAATTGTTGAATTTCCTCACAGCTGCTTCAGTGTCTGAAAACTTAATTACCTCTTTTCATTGCAGTCTGGTGATAATGGCTGACTACACAATAAAACTCCTTGGGGACTTTTCCTGCAACACAAACAAATCCCTTATAATCCTAGACAAAAGTCTCTACTTTGGCACTCTGCCCAAATCTCTCCAACAAGAAGGACAACAATCACCTTAATACAGATCTCACAATTGCCCCTGGTTTGGAGAAATATTCCTATTTACAGGTCTCATTTACCATTCCACATGATGTACCTATTTTTGGAGGTATGTCACTATTGTCAGGCTTGATTTATGTATTCACACAATTTTCTGAATCCCCCTCTACACAAGTACACAGAAAATCACACCAGATGGCCACCATACTTGTGGCACCAACAATTTAAAAAAAAAGAGGACAGGACAGACATCTTATATTTCCCTTCCTTAGAAGCAGAAATAAATTTGTGTGGTAGAATTTTGAAATACATTTCACTAAAAATATAGATTTTACACTGTCTCATTGATAATATGGTTATATTTTCCATAATTTTGTCACTCTGTTTTTAAATGTGTATCTTAATAGTGTCCCACATTACTACTGGAAATGTTGAGTTTTGTGCTATTTGGTATTCAAATGCTATGTTAATTAAATGTCCAGAATTTTAGCTGTGTTTACCTACTTTTTGAGATATTTTGTTCCTCTTTTCAATCTCTACAGGTTAAGAAGTATGTCTTAACAGAATGTGCCTGAAGTTCATTCAGCATTGGTAAAAGCAGATGCAACATCATACCTTGCCTTCTTTTCCAAATAACCTGCACGTATCAAAAGTGAGGCCCAAAAAGATTCCACCCACTCTTAACAATCATTCTTTTACAACCCAAAAGACAATGACTAATGACAACTCTCTTGAACCCTGAAAAATAAACAGACAATAACATCTCCACACACTAAACTGCATAATATCAATGCCCCATACCGCTTAACCTCTTAGTACAAGAATCTAGACAAAGACCAAATAATGGGGGGAATAAAGGCCTAAAATAGGGACCATTTTTAGATATTGTTGTTATAAATTTGGAATGATAACAGAATCATAGGCAAATTACATTTAATTTATCGGCATAGGAATTTGACTTTTGCATTGGTATGCATTTCTTTTCTTAAAGAATCTGAAATCTGAAACTCAAATGTCTCTCATTATTAAGTGACTCCAATCCTCAATGATTTTTTTTTGGAAAACCACAAATTTTATGAGCGATGGACCAAGAACATGAAGCAGAACTCTGGACAGTCTGTGAAAATCTGGACAGTTGAGAGGTATGCAATGGCCTGAGAAGTATTATCAACAAGTTAAACAAATAAAGGATTATAAACAATAAGTACCTAATATGTCTGCTAAAAGCTTTAGACACTAATTTACCATTCCTTTTATCAACTTCAGTAGGTAAGCCCTCAGTCAACATATCTGAAGCTACAAAAATACAGAACAAACAAAAATAATAATTAATCTCTATGATCTCTTGACTCCTTAGCACATTTTTTAAACAGCATCAAATTGACTTTACTGAACTGCTGAAAAATCTAAACCATTCTTAGCAACACCAGATAACGTCTTCCTATGACAATGCCCACCTTACTGGGCATAGCAAAACATCTTTATGCCTCTTCAACACCACCTGTTGACCCCATCCCACTTGATCATTCTTGGACTTCCCCAAACAGATCTAAATTCCCTCATAAGTAAAACACATATGAAAAGATCCCAACTGCTCACTAATAATGAATTCCTTTCATAGAGAAAGACCGACAATGTATACCACCCTACATTCAAATCAGTGGATGCAAACACTACATTTTGGCCTTTCAGCACTACATGTAACACGTGCCTGCTAATAGAAAACCTAACAACAATAACTGTACAACTCACTGTATTCCAGCCATTTAACATTCTCATAATTTACCGCTGTTTTTTTACAACCACCTATACAATCATCTTAACAGGTACGTGCAGTGTTACTAAATGGACTCAGCTTGACTCATCTAATTCCCAGCACATAATCTGCTACCAACACCTCTAATCAAACCCTTTCATTAACTGTTAAATCACCTATGAAAACAAAATGACTACAAGGCTGAACTATGTGTGTTTTAATATATTTAAGCCCTAGGTTGTTGAATCAACCACTTCAATATAGTCTGCCAGTTTCTCAAATATCTTTTATACATCTGCTGGCATATCTTCTGCATCTGGTATGAGTGTCTGAAACCTGTAAAATATAAGATAAATTATCAGCAAGACTATTCAGTTTACCTGCTACATGCTTATCAGAGAATGAGAAATGTATCCTCTGTATATAAAGGACCAGCTCCTCAATAAAGTATGCACCACCATATTAGATTTTGCAGATCTTTTTAGCAAAACTTGCACAACCGCCTTGTTGTTTGAATGAATGACCACACCCCTGTTGTTCAACTCCTTATGCCAAACCACTGCTACTTCCAAAATAGCCATAAATTCTAAGAAGGTAATATCATTGTTCCACTTCAAAAGCCAATCCAGTGGCCAAGCTGCCACAAACCAGTTATACCTGAAATAAATACCCATTTCCAAAGTGCCTGTTGAATCAGCGTATAACTGCAAATCATCCAATGTAATCTTCTTGCTACATAGCAAACCCCATGAGAACCTTGTTCTAAATCACCAAAGCTTCTTCGATCCCCTCAGACACCCTAATTCTATTGTGATTTTCCTTACCATTTCTTAATAAATTCAACAGTGATCTATCAGAAGACCTGTTTAGACCAGTCTCTTTATACACAAAGTTCATCAATCCATGCCATTGCATCACATCCTTGTCAAACCTTTACTTTTACCTAACATGCTACCTGTCTTAGCTCAGAATTTCTCACATTTGTCCTTGGGTAACTGAGATAGCCACTAAGATAATCTACAGTCAACTCTACAAAGGTTAACAGCTTAGCTGGACCCTCCTGTTTATTGCTTGCTAACAATACTCACAACTCATTACACAACTCCCAAAAACTCTGCACCCCTTCTTGAACTGATAACCATCCTTCACCATTCAACAACAAAAAAAAATAAGTAGCTTACTGCCTTTTTGATGTGTCCATTGCAAAACTGAACTCAACTTCTCAAAGGTTGCACAAGCTAGTGCATAACCCATGGACATGGCCTTTTCAAAGTAAATTTTACTATATAGACATTGGGCCGGATTCACGAAGGCTTGCACAGAGTCTTAGCATAGAGTAAGACTCCATGCAGCCAACATGTCCACCGAGCGATCCAGGAACAGCCGGTAGGGGCGTGAAACTGAGCTCTCCAAACTAGTCCTACACAGACAAGGCTGGGATATGCAAATTACCTCAATTGCAGGTGAAAGCCATGCAAATGAGGTAAATTTGTGATCCAGGAAACCCGAACCTGTCCGAGTAGGAGTAGTGTTATTTGCAGAAATGTAATCAGTTGATAACGGAGTACGGTTCTGTAAATAGCAAAACGGAGCTGTGTCAGCTGGAAAAAAAACATGCATTCACAGGAGGAAGCATGCCAATGGCCAAAAATATGGCCATTGGCAATGGGAAGTGATGCAAATTAAAAATAAAATAACTTTTTTTTTATCCCAATCTCCGGGGTTTAACCGTAGCGCAGCATCGCTCAAATGCGTTGCATCCTAAAAAGCAGAAAATTAATAATTAAGATCCACAAATATGGATTTTATAGCTAAAATGAATTTACAATGCAAGGGAATGGCAGGCTGAAGACAACATGGCCACCGAGTAGAGGTTGCTAAGGGGGGAAGCTCAGTCTAAGAGATGTAACTAAGAATTAGTAGGCAATCCTATGCAAATGAGAGTTAGGATAGTGAATCGCAAGTTTGCATAGCAAATGAGCAGAGTCAGTGGAGTGTAGGAGTAGGATAAGGGGGTAACAGAGTAGAAGATAGGTGACATCACGAGGGGGGTATGTATGAAAGGAGTTAAGCTCATTGGAGCAGTGTCATGTGTCAGCTTACATTTGCATAATAGTGAAAGAGGTGTGTCAACAGGTAGGCCAGGTAAAGTCAAGAAATCGAAGGTGTATGCCATGGATAACACCAAAGTTTCTTGCTGAGTGTGCATGCGCGCGTGTGCCCACCAGTAAACCCGAGTAAGACAGTGTGCATGCGTGTTAGCGTGTGTGCGTGCGTGTAAGCAGGAGTAAGCATATGTAAGGCTGTGTAAACAGTTGTAAGCGCGTTTGCGCTGGTGTGTGTGCATTTTAAAAAGAATAAGCAAGCTTTAGTCCATGTAAGCATGTGTGTGTGCATGTTAGCTGTTGTGCGCATGTTTGTGCTTGTGTGCACACCCCCCCCGAGGAAACAGTAAGGAAATAGGAAGCACACCAAATAGTGGAAGTTACCAGGGAGTACTAGCAGAGCTAGCAGGTGAAAACAATCAGAATCAGGCAATTACCCAGGCAGAACACTAGCCCAGCCCAGCCAAGTACTTAAAAGTCTGCAAACAACAGTCCAACAACAGTCCATTATGTTTCTCTCAAGAGACACTGCAACACTGCAGTAAGCTAATAGAAGTGAAAACTGAAAAGGCTTCACTGAGACAAAAAATGTTAGGGGCAGCCATTGCTGTTATAAGGCGACATATGCAATATGCTGTGGGTGGTGATAATGCAAATGCTGCCGGACAACCCACAGTGAGGAGACGGAGAAGAGTGTACAGGCCCAGGGTTACCTACCAGGGGCTACATGAGCTGGAGGTAGTGGAGCGCTATAGAGTGGACAGAGACCTCTTGCAGCAAATTGTTGAGCTGTGCAGGCCATGCCTCACACACAGAACCAACAGAGGGGAACCCATCCCAATAGAAACTAAGGTGTGTGTTGGCCTAAGAATATTAGCAACAGGTACCTTCCAGAGACCAACTGGTGGTATGATTGGGATATCACAGGCATCAGCATCCAGGGTATTGCACCAGTTCCTGGATGCCATGTCAGCACATGTCGGTGATTATGTATATTTCTCAATTCCCGTGAGGTATTGGCCAGCAATTTGCGTCTCTTCCAGCAAATAGCGGAATACCCTGAGATAGTGGGTGTAATAGATTGCACGCACATACGCATCAAAGCACCAGCCGGTGAGCGGAGTAGGGTCTACTTCAACCGCAAGGGCTTCCCCTCCATCAACTACCAGGTCATGTGTGATGCCCAGGGCATAATACTAAATGTGTGTGCTGGCTGCACTGGAAGCTATCATGATTCCCATATCTGGCATCTGACGCAGCTGTACCAGACATTTGCCAATGGGGACATCCCACATGGTCACTTAGTGGGGGATGCTGGTTATGCACTGGAGCTGTGGCTGATGACACCCATCAGAAATGCACACAGACCTGAACAGGAATGCCATAATGAGGCACAGGCACAAACACAAAATGTAATCGAGCGTGTGTTTGGGCTGCTCAAGTCATGGTTCTGGTGCCTGGACACATCTGGTGGAGCCTTGCAGTACTTACCAACTACATGCACCCAAATTGTCATGGTATGTGCTATGCTACATAATATGATCCTGTGAAAACAGTTGCAGCAGGACCAGCATAGGCCTGGGCCAAACAGCCCCCCACCATTGCCGAGGCCATCACAGGCAGAGCGTGACTCGGAGGAGGAACAACCTGAGCCTGTCCCAGTAGGCAGAAGGAGGCGTGCCCAGTATGCTTTGGCCTTGGAAAAGAGGCAACGCATAGCACATACACTGGAAATTATACCTCTCTCTGACCCGCACATATAGCAAAAGGGATGCCTACATTGACACTACCTGCTTTCAAACATGTATAGGGAGTGTAGTATGTGCATCCAACATAGGCTGCCCTGCATCAACACCTGAGGCATGACTGCCATGTGTTAAGCAATATAAAGCAGTGCTAAACAGCATTTACCATCATGAAGTCAATGTAAACAAAATCGCACACACCAACTACTACAAATGTGGTCAATGTAGAGTAATATTGGCCAATGTCCAGCAATGATGGTTAATATTGAGCAATGTTGGACAAGCTGGGTCTAGGTAGGGCATAGCTGAACAAAAGCCAACATGCTCAGATTTTCTCTACTTTCCCCTAAGCAGTCTGGTCTGCTCAGTATGAAAATATAAGCGGCAATGGGCTTCGAACCCAGGATACTGTGCACTATAGTCTTATTACTGAACCACTAAACCATGACAGTAATGCAGTGGTTAGCCTGTACGAAGAAATGTTGATAAGTCTATGCAAATTATTTCACGGAAACCCTGCAGGCACAGTATAATCCCTGTAAAGTTATGACACAAAGGTGAGTCCTACAGTAAGAATAGAACCTGACTTTCAACACACATGGTACAAATGTTAATAATGGACATGCAGACATACATCAGCAAATGTAGTGGACATCAGACAGCAACATACTGAAAGGTCACACTGGGCATGTTCACACACTTGAATACATGAAACAAATGTCAGGCAACAGAACACTTGACAGTCTGAACTGGGCATGCTCACACACTTAGGCCATGTTGGAGTACAGCATTGGACCACACATAGCAGGCAGTTGCATGTGTTAACCCAGGAACCTCTCACTACACAGCAATCTGCCCTGTGCACACACTTATATGACAACAGACACGTATATAATATAGTGGAACCCTGCCATAAGCAAATATGTTCTGCAGATACCTAAATGGTTTATATAAAGTGTTAAAGCAAAGATGATAAAAACCTGCAAACAGTATCAGCAATAAACATTGTGCATCATGAAAATTATCATAGGTTCAGAGGGTGATACTAGGCTATCTGCCCTAGGGCATGTACAAGCATAGCCAGAGTGTGTTTGGCTACTGCAACCCAGTCAAATCAGAGCACTGTGCATGTGAATAGTAGGTCACACAAGATAGCCCATTTACGTTCAGTGTATTGTGCCTTTGTCTAGCAGGGACCCAGAAGATATCCCATGGGTAAACATGCGATCACCCATTCACTTGTCAAGATGTCACCTGTAGGTGATCAGTGGGTGGCTCTGCCTATGCAAAACCGGGACTACACTCTGGAGTGAGTGGAGGATTTCTGATAATAATCTGTCCCCCAGCATGTCCTTTTAACATCAGTGCTGAGGTATATGTCCCTGGAGTGTGTAGCACCAAGGGAGTCGGATATCCTGAGGTGGAGCATGTCCAGTAAGTGTGGGTCAGATATTGCCTTCAACTACAGGCACACAACACATCTGTGTAGGTGGTAAGTGACTAAGTAGAGCTGGAGTTACTGTATCGGAACTGTGAAGGGCATCTTTGTGAGTCCCTACATCTGCTCGAAGAGTAACATTTGTGGCCATTACAGTTGCTGCAGGTGTCAGGTAAGGTACATCCCAAAGGTGGCATAGTAACCAAGCATGGTTGTGAAGAGTATAGGGAGACAATGACCACACGTGATCAACATGTGAAACCATGTGGGATATGGTGGCCTATGTAGACGTACTGTCTAACCACTATGGCAATAGGATTGTCAAAGGTGAGAGTACAAACAGGTCGTGTCCCCAAACCCGTAACAACTACTACTGTATGTAATGGATTACAACCTATGTGGTAATGTGTGGGCATCTTGTCATCCTCAAAGGGGATGACTATGCAACTAATGGCATGTAGCCATGGGCCATGGCTCAGGCACCAGTCAACCTATCTCTGTGAGACCCTGTATGAGTATGCATTTGCCAGCAGGAGAGCTGATTATGGCACCCAGTTTGCAGTCATCTGCGAACATGGGCAGCCATATCCCTCCTGTGATAGCCTGTACATCACACAAATATATACTGAACAAGAAAGGTCCCAGGACTGAGCCTTGTGGGATGCCATGTGTAACTGATGTATAGTCAGACATGGCACCTGCAACACTGAGCATGTGGGTGCTATCTTTGCTCCAGGTAGCAATCCATCATGTAAGATATGTGTTGATATTGATGCTGGTGAGCCTATGCATGATGACCGAGTGGGGTATTGTGTTGAAGGATTGTGCAAGGTCCAGGCAGGCTGTGTGGACAACTGTCCCAACACTGATGAACCTGGTAACTGTTGAAAGAATATGAACAGGTCAACAGGCAAGATCTGCCCACAACAATGTTGTAATGTGTAGGACCCAGTGTCTGTAGGTTTCCCATGTCTATGTGCATGAGTCCCATCACAATACACGCCATAGCTTTGCAGAACAGGCTAGTTAGCCTTTTAGGCCAATATTGCCTTTGGTCTGTTGTGGCAGTATTCAGTGGAGCTGGACCACTATCGCTGTACGCCATTCCATGGGTACATATCCTGCAGTAACTCTTATATCGAACAGTGACGTAATGTGAGTGTTACGTCTGTCATGAAGGCTGTGTACGACACAGGCCGGGACACCATCTGGTCCCATTGATGCTGTGTTGTCTGCTGTGGGGAGGGCAGCACTCATCTGTTTACTCGTGATGTCTGGGAGGTTACACTCTGTTGGTTTGGACAGTACCACCTTAGGGGGGATGGGGGGACACATCTGCACTGAACCTGTTTTCCAGGATGATGGCAATGTCAGTGGGTTCAGGGTATGTTTAGTCAGTATGCAGTAACACACAGCATATCAGTGAGTGTCCAGCCAGGTACCTGAATCAACTGAAGAAGGCCTTGTGAGTGTCCGACGTGTCTGGTGCAATTGTCCGTTAGAAGTGTGCCTGACATAAATACCCGAGTGATTGTAGCAGTCTGCTAGTACAGACCACAGATGCCTTCCCTGTCTGGGATTGTGCTCTATCATGTACTAGCTTCCTCCATTTGTTGTAAAGCATATTGGAGTGAGTCCAGTTGTTATTTTGGATGTAACAATCCATGCGATCCACTAGGTGTCCATAGAATGTGTATGTAAAGGATTCAGCAGTCTGAGCCATACTTACCACTGACACAGGGTCTCTAAAGGATACCACCGTGGTTTGGAGGAGTGTGATGTTTGCTTTTGGGAAGTTCACCAACATTACCCAGGATGGGTGTGGGGACGGGATATGGATGTCCAGTGAGATAAAGTATGTTCTACCCTTACCAATGAGGGGTATATCGCAGGTGTGGAACATAGAGTCCCCATGTCGGTGATGATCATGTCCAATATGTTGTTCCCTCTTGTGGGTGTGGTGACCGGTTGTGCCATAGCATATGAGTTTAGAAATAGTAGCAACTGTTGGGCGAGGGTGTTGGGGCCTGAGTACTATCCACAGTCAATGTGTGAGTATTTGATGTCACCCAATATAATGGTGTTTGGGGAGACCTTCATATGGTCCAGTGTTCCCAGGAAAGTTGAGTGAGGTTGCTGAGTTGGGGAGTGTGGTCTGTAGCAGGCAACAAACCAAAAGGCGGATTTGCACAATGTTAGATGCATATGTATGGTCCATGATGCATTGTGCAGTGCTACCAACCTGGAGGTATGTGTATCTGTGATGTATATCGATACTCCCCCTATTTGTGTTGGCCATTCTGAGTTATGTGGTCAGAAAGCATGGTACGAAATACAACCTGGTAGTGCTGGTGTGCATGTGGGAGCCTGAACCATGTGTCTGTTAGTGCACAGATATTGCTATCCTCCATACTGAGGAGATTCCTGAGTGGGCGCAATTTGATGTTAATACATCTGGTGTTGAGCAGCATTACCCTCAGTGTTGTGTACTCTGTAATGTCTAAGGAGGTGGTTCTGTCCTTTGAGCCCTGCTTAAATAGGGCAGTATGGTGGCAGCAAGTGCCCTAGCCAGTATTCAAAAGTCCAAGGGTGACAGGTGCAAGCTGTCCATAGGGAATCTACGTGGCATATCGAGCATGTCACCCCAGGGTGACAGACACTGTATCCCCTTTGAATAACACCAATATGTTAGCCAACTGTTAAACGTGATCAGTTTGTTGGTATACTGTGACATCATACTTGGTGAGTGTAAGATGCTAGACAAGGTTAGGGTAATACTGGGCTGGGTTACATGATCATAGAATTTCTCTATGTTTCATGTCATGTGGTCCAGGTAGGGACGTGTGAGGTTGTACGCATCAGCATGGACAATGATGGAGCCAGTCCTGGACTTGCTTTGGAGTGACCTGAGTGCATGTGTTATGTGGTGGATCCTGGCACCTGAGAGATAGCTCAAAGTGACTATTCCCTTGTTTGGCCTGGTGAGTGGGACGATAGTGTGTTTGACATTAAGTGTCACCTATAACATGTATCAGGTGTGTTGTTTAGCCCAAAGGGCAGTGACTGTGTGGCACAATCACATTGTGAACTGTGTGACATGTGGGCATTGTAGAGGGGTAGCAGTTGTATGTGTGTCTGCTTTGGAGGTCTCTGCTGCTTAGGCAGAGTGTATGTAGAGCCTCCAAATATGTGTATGTGTGATAATATGGTTTGTTTGCTGTCACTGCTGGTGTATTTGAGACTGATATGTGGCGTGTGTGGTCACCCTCACCACCTGATAGACTATGCCAGTCATGAGTCAAGAGAGCTCAGCATCCTGTATGTCAATATTGTTACATCTCCCACATATATGTGAGTGTGATGTGAGGAGGAGAGGGTTGTCTGTGTACATGAGGCAGATGTGACATTGCGTCATAAACACAATATTCACTAGCTGGACTGGAGAGTACACATGAAACCGACCCCTGGACATGCCAGTGTATTATGATGACATACTCTGTAGCCTGATCACAAAGGATCAGTAGGGTGTTAAGTGTGTAAAAGACTATAACCAGGATTAGTGTTCAGGTTTGTCGGTATTTTGTAAAGAGTAGCTGAGAAGTAGTCCAGACTAAGAATCATGACATGTCCTTTAGCTATTTAATAAATAGTAATGTACACACATATATGTGCTGAGTTAGGGACAACTGTACCTTACTGACATTGCCGACATCCTGTCAGACAGGCCCATGTATACGTACCCACCCCCCACTGACGATAGTCCCTGACATCATACCAGGAGATATCATGTGTAGAATGGCTGAACAGCTCCCCCCAAAGCCAAAAGCATGGCAGCAATTGGATTACATTGTTTTCCAATATGTGTCATGCATGCACTACAGAACAAACAGACCCTGCACCTGAACAGTCTGTTGAGCCTCACCCACTCCACAGGACCTGGAACCGTTGAATGTGTTACAGCAACATATGGCACTCCCTACATGTGTGGGTGCACAACACACCATGGGAAGTATAGTCCAGTAAACATATAAAGTCTGATCTGCAAGGCCATGGAGTGCATCATGGCAGAAGTCATAAACAGAGCTATTGGAAACTGACAAACACACAACCCTACCGACTGTGGTATGTTCATGTGCAGATCATGGTTCCCAAGCATGCTACACCATCTGCAAGGCAGCCACCCAGGACATACATCATGGAACAGAGCTACACATGTCCCACATAGACTTTGAACAGCTCTTCATCAACATCACAGACACATGTTGTATCCATAAAACCAACAATCTGTGCATATATACGTGTTGACATATGACAGGATGTCAATGTGTCCACAGATAGATCACACAAGGTGAGACTCATGGGGTCCTGTACAAGCTGTTGATACCTGCCGACCTACATGGATCATTCCTGGGATTGCATAAAAATGTGTACACACATTACCATGTCCAGTCTGATGATGTCATCATCCTACAAATATACCAGGAGAACAGAAACCACCCAGTAAAACATATAGCGCTGTGTTAATGCGTGTCTCTCTAGTATTATAACATAGTTAAGTAGGGGTTTGAGTCCTGCAAATTTGTGTGTGAGGGGATGTGGTGATTTCCTTTGAGAGGAGTAGCATTTTTGGAGACTGGGAAAACACATCAAAAGAGGTACATCCCTCTCTGTAAAGTCTGATGATATCAGTATCCTACAAATATTCAAAGAGAACAGCAAGCACCCAGTAATGCATATAGCGAGCTGTGTTAATGCATATCTCTCTAGCATCATAACATAGTTAGGTAGGGGTTTGAGTCCTGCAAACGCTGAGTGTGTGTGTGTGTGTGGTGGTCAATGCAGTGTGGGTTTTGCTTTTACTACGGTATGACATATGTTTCAAACAGTATGTGCATTGCACACATCGGGTATCTGCGTGTCAAATAAATTTGTGTACATGTGACCTCAATCAGTACATAGGTGTGAAGCCTGCATATTACATGAATACATTTGTAACCTTTGACAGATTGTGCTGCTGCTTCTTGGATCATAGGTCACATATGTATGTATGCGTCAATTCCGGCCAATGTAGTGATCCATGGCCAAGGACATCTCTGCCACACACACCCATGACACGTACTGTAGAGTACTGTGAGTGAAGGTAATTGCCGGGGTATATGTCAGACATGTTCATACACAACGACTGGCAATAATGGACAGTCATTATAGGTCTACACCAGCCCTGTGGATATGCATGCAGGCCCCTAATGTGTTATGTGAAACACCGAGGGACCCCACAATTCCTATGGATATGTGGATACCAAGGGACAGATGACATAACATGTGTCTGTCTGTACACATTGGTACCCAACATACATGTTCAGGGCTACCACCTATGTGTTACTGTTGGGATAGTATGTATAGTAAATGTGAATAACTATGCCATAGATGGTTTACTGCTATACAGCATGTATTGGACAACAGGTACCTGTCTGTATGATACCCTTGTGTAGGATATGCATCCCATACAGGGAATGCAGTGTAGGCCAATGCATGCATTTCCAGATGTGGATGGACATATCCCTAGTGTGTTTGCATGTACCTAAGAGGGTTATATGCCACACAGGTGTGGTCCCAGGAACGTGTGGCGGTCAATACAACTGGTTACTGTTATAGTATAGTACTGGAAGGATCCAACTGTTACTGAGTTCCCTACAACTGAGAGTCATTTGTCAGGACATCATCTAATGATTGGTTATAGTCATGCTGTTGAGGTGGTGTATACTACCAGACTGCAGATCATTGACAGATATCAACAGTATCACCCACAGCATAATGCCAACCCATGTCATACACACATGTGTACCCATGTTAGTACATATCTGTAGTAGAATGCATACTGGCCATCGAAAGATACCATGAGATGTTAACAATGTGTAGAACAGGGTATGTCGCACATCCCACATGTCCACTATGCAGGTACATGCAGACAGTGCACACACCATGTTCACAGATGCACACCCAATTTGTAATGCACACATCACACACATACTGTCCACTCACTAACACATGCTGGCAACACTGTACACTTCAGCCAAGTGGCACATGGGTGGACAATGCATACTCAGACCTAACACTGGTGTAAACAATGCTACAATGACTATCACAGCTGTGATGCATAATGCCTGCTCAGATATACCTACAAGGATAGCATTACACTTTCCTGTTGGCAATGTGCTACTATTGCTACACTGCTATAATGTCACCCTGTGCATCAGAACCATGTTAGCCTGTTCCTGCATCAATGTTACAGATGACAGGCACAGGTGTCTTCATATGCACAGGGTGTGTTGTAGGTTTGCCAGAGCCTGACATTGACCCATCCAATCGGCATGTCTATGTGTGTGTGTGTGTGTGTGTGTGTGTGTGTGTGTGTGTGTGTGTGTGTGTGTGTGTGTGAGGGACAACAGTACTGCATGGGCCACTGTTGATGTAATGTGTGTGTGTATGTGTGAGCCCTAGTTGTATGGCAAATGTGTGTGTGTGTGTGTCTGCATGCACACAACTCCACCATGTGGCTGCCATATACAGGCGGTTGTGGGACAGCCACCGACTGTACCTGCTAGGCCATACAGATCACTGTCTCTGGCCATGGACACAGTACCTGTGCCTAGCAGGGGTGCTACAGGCAGTATCGGGCAAGGTCACTGATGCTGTCATTGATAGTGTAATGGGCCCTCTGCACCCTTAGTCCCTGTCAGGTGTACCGTTCCATACGTGCCTGTGCCTGTATTACAGCTGAGAACATACTGGAGGTTGTAATACCTCCGGGGGCATGTCTGCCAGGGGAAATATGACCAGCGGTGCTCCCCTGAGAACCCTGGACATCGGCCTATGTGGTACCATTCCAGTAATCCAGCTATGGCTGCTGTGATGGGATGCATGTGCCATAGGTACCACACTCTCCTGGTCAATGCCAACTGTATGCTGTCCCTCAGCTAAGGCCATTGATGACGAGGGATGTATTGGCAGTATGAGTGTGCACATAGATGGGGTTGACCGCTGTGTACTGTCGATTGGTGGACCAATGAAAGACCCTGTCAGACCTTCCTGTGCCACAATACATGTCTCATCATCTCCACTATTAGTGGCGGTGACATCAGGTTCCCTGCTGCATTCAGCCACCCCTAACTCAGCACCTGTGGAAGGAAGACAGGAAACACACTTTACAATCTGTACATGATGTTAGCACACATGCACACATGAACACATGAACACATGCACACATGAACACATGCACACATGCACAGAAATACACTGCTCACCACAGCACATACACACACACACACACACACACACACACACACACACACACACACACACACACACCAGCAATCCAACACATACACAATAGTGGGTGATGGTGGGTGACAGTATCACAAGGCAAGCAGTCACCACACATTTGTCAGCATGCAGACCATGTGTTGCTCAACACCATGCAGTGCAAGTGTAGACAGCCCTATCTAATGACATTATACATGGCTTTGATGCATGTGTGTAGTTGTTCAGTGATTGGCTACACCCTGGAACACAATGTGTACATGGACACAACATTGCTGTGCAAGTATTATCTGCTCTGAAATGTCATGTGCACCATCACTCAATGGAATACATATCATGGCTGCATGTGTTATCTGTGTGACACATAGATTTCCATGTCTGATGACAGTGTCTGTGTCCATAGCACATAATAGTGGGTACAGGTGTAGCAGATGCATGCAATGTACAGACATGGGATGAGTGGTGCATGTAGACGTGAAGGAATCCCAATGCTCGACATGGACATTGTACAGTGGTTATGGTGGGTGTGGGACATATTGCAGATATGTCGGTGCCAGCCATGACATGGCATGCTACACGACTGCAACATTAAACACCACACATACCCAATGTGTGTCATGTGACCTATACACCCAATAGCATTACAGGACATATATGTGACTCTTTGTACAGATGGCGACTGCTGTGCAAAATGTGTATACTAGCATATGTAAGCACACACACTACATGCTATGCATAGTGTGTATAGGTGCATATGTTTGCACACAAAGAACAATGAGGTGTACAGCAAAGACTGCTATGTGTAGTACTGTGGTCACTGTAACCGGATGGGGTGTAGTAACTGGATGGGGTGTAGTACCATGTGCCATCATCATTATCATGCATCTTGTGGTCACTCACAGCTACTACTGTGTGACAGACCACCTGCAGTGTCGTGGCTACTTTCACTATTACACAGCCGCTTTGTACATGGGTGTATGAGGAGCCCAATAGGGAGCATTGTCTAGCATGACTGTGTTATGTGTTGAAGAGTGTTGCACAGCCCCATGGTAGGCCTCTACCCCTGAGGTAAATCATATGTGTGCGTGGATGACATGTGGGATACTGAAGTGTGACCTTACAGCGGGTGTGTGGTTACGCCATATGTAGCATGACTTTGTATACTGCATGTGATAAATGTGTTATGTTGTGTACAGGTGTTGCATTTATGCCTATCCAATGTGCAGTATGGGGTTGCCACAACTGTGTGTCATGCTCTGTGTATTGCATGTCATTGAGGCAGCTACTGACATTACTGAGCTGTGGAACGTCTCACAGCAAACATGCACGGCATGCATTATGAGTAGGTGTGTTACGTGTACATGGCCTACACCTTACCTATGACATGCATATTTCATTACCAACATTGCAGGTATAACACATTCACCAGCATGGATCAGCTGCCCTGCCATCACACCAGAGGGACCTATGAGAATATGAGAGAGTTCGTCAGTGACCACAACTGTGGCATTACAGTCAACAGTCACAGGTGTAGAGATATTATTCAAACTATCTGTATTGCACAACACTAGGCAGCGGAACTGCTAAACACACAGTACACATCTCACGTAGACATAATCTAACAATACAGTTAACTGTAGTCTACAGACAGGGCATGTTACCTGCTTGCTCCAGGTGGATGTGCTGGGTGGCTCCGGCTTCCATTACAACACATGTCAAAGATTGATGTAGCTGTTGTCCAGGAGCCACCATGCTTAGGGGCAGCTCCTCAACTCTGGTGAGGGGGGATGAATGGCCACCCCACCACATGTGGAAGCTGCTGTCTTTGGATATCAGACGCATGCCACCCGACTTGTCTAATTAAATCACTGCAATGATGGCATACCTGCTCATATGTCCGGTTATGTATGCCTATGCCATTTACTCAATGAACAAGTTCCTGCCACAGTGCAGTCCACTCCTGCTGGTGCTGACTGCTTCTGGAGAACAGCATTGTGTACCGCTGCAATAGGCTTTGCAGTATCACCTCTTCCTCACCCGCTGTGTACGCTGGGTTGCGTTGGTGGGCCATCTGGCTGAAAAAGATATGAACAATATGTGTGAGAGTGTCCTGTGGCACACTTTACACCTTTATCCACAGATATCACTTTTCTGACATGTATACCATCCTATTGTCTGTCAGAGGTTACACACATTCAGTACCACTTATTGGTTCTCAGGCCACAACTAACTAACACTGCCTGGCAGACTCTATATATCACACCACTATGCAACAGTACCTGTCACACTGTTTGTGACATGGTGCACAACCTCAAGACAGGGGTGTATATCACACCAATGCATGAACAGAGATGTCATCCATTGCAATGGATGTAAAGTACAGGTACAGTAGTACCAATCAACCACCCAAGTCATTGATGTCATAGCCCTGCCTAACAGATGTGTACAGTTGTTACTATAGGTGGCATACTGCTGTAACAGACTATATATGTTGCTGGATACACATGTTTACCCTGTAACACACATATTATTGCAGCCATTGTACAGGCATAATCACACACACATCAGTCAAACATACAATGCACCACTGTATGCCAACACATACGGTACTGTGTGCCACTACTTACACACCCTTATGCCTGCATTCTGTCCTCTGTGCAGACTACAGGAAACACACGACAGTGTTTCCAAACAATGTGAACACACACCATACTGTGCTGTTTAGGCCTACAGCTTCAGGTAGTACTACAGTTCATATCGGTGATGGATTCATCAGCAGTACCACTCACTAAGCATACATGTATTGCTTTAGCCTACAATGAGACACAACATTCGTCAACGGAGAACTACATCACATCATATGCCGTACTACTATGTCTGCCTAACAGTACATTACACATCAGTTGCTATCCTCGCAGCTAGGATAGGCACTACCATGTCAGATACAACATCACACTAAGCTATCACACCTTTACAGACCTATACATGTACGCATCCATTGCTGTACACATGGATGTACATATAGGCACATGTACAGTCCACCTTTCATTGTGGGGATATCACTTATGTGACAGTTGTGGGATGTACAGGTATGTGATTAAATTGCACAGTGTTGTGCAGAATGCATGTGGGTGTCCTCAGCCCTTGTAGCATTAGCAGGCATCACTGGCTGTAACACAGCAGATCTGACAAATCTGTCCCAAAGCATTTAACCACCACATGACATATATTAATACTACCATAGCTGGCCTTAGGCATAGGCCAACTGGGCAGCCGCCTAGGGCACCGGTCTAGCAGGGGTGCTTTTCCACTATTTATGTGGTGTAGTAAGACATGTATGGGGGTGCCAGAAAGTCTGATAGGGGGCGCCGTGGAGCCCTTTTGCCTAGGGCATCAGTTGACTTAAGGCTGCTCCTGAGCACTGCATGCTGTTTTCTAGGCCACACACTACGACCTACATGGATACATGCACATATCAGCCTTCACTGACAGATATCTCTCCACCCTTCACTAACAGTTGCAGTATGTCCCTTGCCCTATGCACATGTGCAGATACAGATAGATACATACTGCTGCCACACATGGATGATTTTCAGTGTGTAGAGTACTCTTCAGGAACATCTACAACATGCCAACACATACATGTGAGTTACATACCTTAGCTTTGTATTTCCCTGCTCTGTGTGTTATGGTTTTGTAGTTTTTTTTTTTTTTATTGGTGGTTTGTTTTGGGTTTTTGCCCTCTATTTAACATTCTGTCTCAGTTTCTCACTCTGTTCTGTCTCTGTCTCAGTCTGTGTCTATGTCTGTGTCCATGTCTCTCTCTCTCACTCTCTATCTCACAGTGCCTGCAATTATATAATTGCATGTATGGACTGCAGGTACAGCCTGCTTTTCCTAGGTATCTGCACTTGTGCATGTGACAGCCTCTGCACCAGTTGCTGCCCATCATTCATTAATTGCATGCAGCCTGCTGTTTGGTGATTGGATTACTCACTGTGATTGCAGTCCACTACTATAAAATGCTAGGTTAGGTAGGCGTAGCCCTTTTACATTTCCAAGGTGGGGCCCATGCTTGTTTGCTCTGGACACTGTTGTGTCAGTCTGAAGGTTGGTATATGTCTCTTAACTGATGCTAAGGTTGTAGCCAGTTAAATGCATGCTGTACTCAAACTTGAATGTTGCTGCTTCCAGTACACACATCTCAGTGTAGACATGTACGCACCCCTCCAAATGCTAACACAGGATACATGGGAGCATGTGCTTTTCTCACTTACACAATTAACTGCCATACAAATGTGGTTATTGCACTGTATTCCTGTGGCCGGTATTTATCCTGGTCTGATACTGTGTGGTGTTTGTAAGGTGCTACTGTAACATTATTCCCTGCTAGGATGGCTGGTTCTCCTTTCACAGTCATGTCATGCAATTCCACAACCACTGCTGGTAAAGACCCACAGAAAAGGATTTGTGTTATACCATTCCTAATTTCCATTTACATTCCCTCATTGTAATGCATGATATATTTATTTCAGAACCAAATTATTTGCATATCTGCTGTGGCTTAGTGGTAATTCATGTAGTCTATTGTGTCAATGGTCTGGGGTTCGAGACTGGCAGTGTTTTTTTTCTTTTGCTGCTCAGCAGAACAAGGGCCCTGCCATAGAGTGACTAAGGCACTTTTAAGCAGTTGTAAGCGGGATTGCATGGGTTTGCACGATGCTTAGCTAAGCATACACATGCGCACACTCGCTTAAACCCGCTTACTACCGCTTAAAAGTGCTTACTCCCGCTAACCCCCATGCTAATTTCTTTTAAAGAAAAGAAAATGGGGATATAGGAAAGTGGTGAAAAAGGGGGCACAAAGAGGGGTAGACAGCAGGTAAATAAGCTCGGGATGTGCATGATGTGTGTAGGGAAGGTCCATAGCTGCCCATTTCTTTAACAGCAACAGCTGTGCATATGCAATGAATTTGGAGTGAAATTTGAAACCTTCCACCCCTGGGAGAGAGGTGAGGACAACAAAGTATGTTATACTGCCAATTCTAATTATCAGCTTACATGTCCAATGGACATGTGTGCGAAATGGGCAGCTATGTATGGGGTGTAATTTGTTTGTGGGTACAGATTGCACTTTTTTTTTCAGGTGAGAGTGGGAAGTGAGGTAGAGGAAGTAGGTATGTCTGGGGAGGTAGGTTGGGAAGGTAAACAGAGAAGACAGACAAGACGCATACAGGGGTGGTGTATGACACATGGGGTGGGTGAACACAATTGACAGGGTCGGATGTTTGGAAATCGCAAGCTCATGAGCCCACAGATGGTAACAGTGGAACTGAGATCCCCACCCATGGGCAGTCACCACTGAACCTTCACAGCCCTGAGGGTGGCTGTGCTGGGGGCTGCATATTACAGGCAGGCTCACCCGTGAGACACGCCACTCTCGCCTCGAGCTGGCATAGGGGATCAGCGACTGAACACTGGATCTCCCTATGCACCACAACCCATACCCTTTAAAGAGTGACAGGTTGTGGTGCATAGGGGATCAGCGACTGAACACTGGATCTCCCTATGCACCACAACCCATACCCTTTGAAGGGTGACAGGTGGCCCTTCTCTGCCCATTATTGCATGGGGGGGATGAGCCCCACCCCTTGAAGCGCTTCCACCCAAAGGTGGCACAGGACCAATGGAGGAGGGGAGCCCAGGCTGGGCACTGGATCTGCTGGTGCCAGGTGCACTCGCCAGCTGAGGAGGGACAGGTGGGTCTGCTGGGACCGGCCTTCCCATACGCTCTGTGATTAGGTGTGTTTAATTACAACATAAGCAAAACAGCATTCCAGATTAGTTGTAACAGCATGCAGTAATATTCCCATTAACCCAACACACCAAGGTTAAAACATTTGAACAGCAAGCATAACACATGCATATATTGAACCACAGTGGATATTCCAACAGCATGCATGGATGTTTGGTAGCAACAGGCCACCATGATTGTGGTGTTTAAACAGGGCACATGCATCAATGTGAATGCAAATATTTATAGAACAATAGGACATAAGTCCCAACAAATATTTAAGATTACACATACCCATTGAGGTGTGGAATTTCATGGTTTATGCACATACAGTAGGGTGTAAAAAAAACCTTGGTTAACATCTTATAATTACCTTTTCATCTACACACCATTCCTAGTGACTGCGAGTGTATATCCCCTACATGTATTATTACACTTGCCACCATACATTAGGTTGTATAATGGGTTTGGCTAGTTCAATATATGCCTGACCTATATCTGACATATCTAACTGTCCAGGATGCAGATGCTATTGCTACATATTTCTTGATTGCATTTATATTTCTTTATCTACATATCTGGAATGTTTTCACATGACATTTTCACTTCGATTTGTACAGAACCCTGCATTTCTTAACACACTCACATTTCTGGGGAAAAATAGCATGCTACACGTGTGCCAGATTTACTTATTCATGCCAGCCAGTAACTGACTGTTGTGGACTGTCTATATGTTTCACAGCTAGTAGCACTTCCATCACCCACTTTATATGGGACTGCACAACTCTGGGTTGCCAGCACCTTTTCAAACAATACTGTTTGTATAATGCAAGGGTACAACATTTCAAACTCTGTGACACAGACACACTCCAGGTTTTAGACCTTTATTAATGACATTACACAGTTTTCCACAGGCTCACTCCTTTATTTGTTTTAACGGTGTATATGGCGGACATGTTCAAGACATATTTTACCTTTATTAATAGGTTAGAACACTCTTTTTTTCAGGCTCACTCACTTATTTTATATGACAGTGCCTGCAGAGATATTATTCCAGACATATGTTACCTTTCTTAATGGGTTACTACACTCTTTATCTGCATCTCTTGACGTTTTTATCTGACAGTACATGCAGAGGACTTATTCAGGCAATTTTATGGCTGTATTATTGGACTAAAACACTTCCTTTCATGCTCTCTCCCATATTTTATATAACAATGCATGCAGAATAATCACTAACCTGCCTGGTGGCGCAGCCTTAGCAGCCTATCAGCATAGGCTTGCTGATTCACAGCATGGTCACCTGCAGCTGTAAAGTAAATGAAGGGATATTGAGACATACCTATCCATTATACATACTACATACTGCATTCCATGGCTACATACTCAGTTGTGGGGCATCCCGCATCCCACGGGCCTCCTGTATCCATTGGTTCAGGCGGTCCTGCTTTTGTCTCTTCAGATCTGCATGGTGGTGACGGACCTGCTCACCAGTCCGAGGAAAGCCTGTGGCACTGGTGAGGTCACGAGCTAACCGGTTCCAAGCCTCTGCCTTGTACTCCGTCCCTTGGAACTGGCCCTGCAGGAGTCTTGACTCATGATGGTGGACAAGGAGCCAAACCATGTATTTTTGACTCCTTGATGCCCCAACGTTGCACTCGGAAGCATGTTCCCTCTCCGACACCAGACATTCTAACTGCAGATGTGAGCTACAATCAGTTATGACGTGCATTCCCGCCTGTGGGGCTTAAATATGCAGCATTTCCCACACTTTTTTGTGATTGGCCGTTTTGTAAAATTCTCGGCTGAATGCAGACCTGCTTAGTAATGGTTAAACTAACATTAGTAAGTATATGAATGTTAACAGTGGCAGTTTCCCCTTGTGTTGTCATGGCTTAGTGGTTCTGTACTTTGCTTGTGATGCACAGAGTCCTGGGTTCGAACCTTGTCATTTATTTTATTTTCATACTGTCCAGACAGGCTAGGGGGTGTGGCTGCATTTAAGCAACTTTGCTCTACGTTGCTCCTCAGTGCCCTACAGTGCCCTGGTTGGCGCGGCATGCACATCCACGCAAACACATTGTGCTGGGTAAAGCGCTATTAAACTATGGGCAACTCTATTGCGCTGGGTGAAGCGCTATTGAACTATGGGCAACTCTATTGTGCTGTGTGAAGTGCTGCTTAACTGCAGGCAATTTTATATTGGGATGCTTTAAAATGTTTATTTTGTTCACTGATACATTGGCCATTTCACTGCTTTTTAGTTATGTTTAAACATATTTGTTAGGTATTATTCCATATACTGATTTAAAAGATAAATACGAAAGGGAGTGGTGGGACTCGAACCATGAATGCCTCTTCTTTGTGCGAACACTCTACCATTACGCTATTGCTAATTGGTGTGATTTGCATAAACATTCTTTCTTATGCTCTTCCATGTCAGAATTGCTAACTGTAGCAAAGCAATGGGCACACCCCCGCACACACGTGCAAATACGGGCAGCTATTTTGGGAATTTAAAAAAAAATTAATGTTATGCGTTTTAGAACTGTGATGGGGGTTTACAATATCAGACAGTGAGGTGTTGGGTGCAGGGACATTTGAGTGGACTTGCTCTTGTTAATTTGCTTTTATTTTGAACACTTGCAGGGGTGTGGACATTTAGACTGCTCGGCAGTCGGACCCGCCCCCTGCTTTCTTACATGGTCCATGTAAGACTTACGGTTGAGTCAGCATGCCCTCATGCATATTCATGGCACGCTGATGTCATACCGTTCAACTGCAGCCTCCGAGTAAGACTTATTATGTCTTACATGGAGGATTCTTGAATCCTGGGGACTGTCTTGTCCATGTAACTTGCAAGTGGCTTAGTGGCACTCTGTGATTAAATCCATACTACCTCAATTACTCTGATGATTCCAGAATAGTATGGCCACTCAAAAGAAAGTGAGAAATCCCACCTGCTCTCTTGCTAATGTCCCTTAGCCAGCCACATCTATCAAATAATTAATGGAATATTTCTGGACAAATCTAAAAATAATGTGGGCCAAAGGGCCACAATCAAGGACAGACTTTAAGTATTGCTCTTATAAACAAAGAAAGTTGCTGGAGTGGTGGCTTATGCATTAGCAGGCTATTTCTTAAAGATATGAAACTGATATGTAAGTTATTTTTTTTGTGAGCTCAGTCCTTAGCAAAGAAAACTATGAGGCAATGCTCTGGATAATCTGCAAACTTGATAAAGAGACAGAGAGAGAGAGAGAGAGAGATGTTGTGGTCATTGAGCTCTGCTGTACACACTCACAACCAAGCCTGAATCAGCCCTTCTCTTCTACTTGCCACACTTTGTCCAGAGATCATATCACTGTATTTGTGTACCTTCTCAATATTCTTTAACCATGTTTTATAGATAGATAGATAGATAGATAGATAGACAGATAGATAGATAGATAGATAGAGTGAGATATGTTTCATGTATGGCATTAGTTTATGTCTGTCCCTAGTCCATATTCTGCAGCCTACCCCCCACACACATTACAGGTAATCCTCAATGCTGATGTCCTACATAGAATCTCATTACTCAAAAAACAAACAATGGAGACAAAAGCAAAATGCCAGTCAAGACATCTGAAGGACTGCTCTCCACACTCCACCCAGAACAAGAAATAGTAAGCCATTTGTCTCAAGCCATCCCTCCACAACATTCCTGGTTTACAACTAAATCAAGCCATAATTTGCTGTGTCCACCAGAAAGCTTCCCTAACCCTAATTCGAATCACCAGAATACTGGAGTAAGAAGGAAGGTGCTGGCATAGAGGAACTGCATCTGCAATACCCATTTCCATTAGTCTAAATTTCCTCTTTTCCTTCTACTTCTTCTTCTGCTTCACTTTTTTATTCTCCTTTTATTAAGATGGACTCCATTACTCTCTGACTACTGAAAGTTACAGGGAGAGAAAGGGAGGGGGAAGAAGTTATTGGGGAACACCCGATAACAGGAGTAGAAAGACCATTCTTGCATGACTGCCACCAACTCAATTCCCAGAGAACCCTGTATCATCCCCAATGAACAGTATCCTCCATTTACAGGGAATCCGTGAGCTTAGTGCATCCCATAAATCTCTACTATCTTTTCTTCTTGACCACCACACAACAGCCTGGTAACTCCATCAAAACATCTGTTACCATAACATTGACATAACATACACTAAATCTCTTTCCATATTTCTTGCATCCTTGCAGATCTTGAATCTAGAACCATAAGAATTAGCTCTTAACCATTCAATCTAACCAGCTCACCTCCTCAACTTGGCAGTATTTTACTCGTTCTGGCACTGAATCACTTGAGCATTGGCCAACTGGCACTAGTACAAAACAGCCATGGTAAATAGGACACATTCCTCCAACTCCTTAAATACTCCTCCCCCCAAACATAATAACATTCTACCCCTACCTCACTTCTTTCCTGACATAACAGCCCAGTTATATCCCTAACTTAATACCCCCCAGGCAGGCATTCATGGAAAATGCTTATATTAAAAACAAAAAGCTATTGTCAATGTAAGAATTTTAACTAACTGGCTTAGACATTGTCAGACTTCCATGTAACCAATTACGAAAGACATTGTTAACACAAAAGAAAATGCAGCATGCTGTTTATAATTCGACATCAAGAGCAAAATAATAACAATGACAGATGCAACATTAAACAGACACAGATGTCAGTATCTAAAGAATTAGCTCTATATTTTGCTGAATGATACTTATTTGTTGTGTCTGAAAAAATGGTGGGAAACATATACAGAAGAAATATCTGGATTTGAAAGAGGAAAGTAGATATTCTGGTTTGCATATGAATTGAGAGAAAGGGCAGGAAAATGATATCTGCTTATCAGTCAGATGTCAGTATCTAAAGAATTAGCTCTATATTTTGCTGAATGATACTTATTTGTTGTGTCTGAAAAAATGGTGGGAAACATATACAGAAGAAATATCTGGATTTGAAAGAGGAAAGTAGATATTCTTGTTTGCATATGAATTGAGAGAAAGGGCAGGAAAATGATATCTGATTATCAGTTGTTCTATATGTATAAATTTAAAGTCCTAAAAGGAAATAACAAGGAAGTCTCATGTTAATAGGATTAAATGACAAACATATTGGCATTTTGTACCTGTGGAGTACAGAGCTGGGAAGACCTGCTCCATATATTATTTGATAGTTTATTGCTTCCCAAAATATTTGCACTATTTATAAGAATATTTAGGCCTGAGTATAAACAATATGTGACTGTCACGGAAAAGGAATTATGTGCAATTATGTCTAGTACAAGTGACAGATATGCAATATGAGAATTGTCTAAAGCTGTGTGTAAAATGTACAAAATTAGAGAATGATGGCATTAAACAACAGCAGTCACCTATAGTTCAAGGACTTTTTTATTAAATAGTTCATAAGAGCAGCTGTATTTGGTAAAATTCCATTTAAGATTTTATAGATTTTTTTTTTTAAAAAGTGTAATTCTTCTTTTAACATATTGTATTGTTACAACAGAAATATTGAGACAATAAAGGTTATGTTCTCTGTTTGTCAGTCTTTCTACTGCCTTGTGTAGATAGTAATGTTTCAATTTCAAAGGAGATATTGCATCACATTTCTGATGTAATCTAACATGCTAGTGTGGAGTTACATATAGGTATTGTGTCATATTTCTGATGTAATCTAACGTGCTAGAGTGGTGTTACATATAAGTATTGTGTCATATTTCTGATGTAATCTAACATGTGCTAGTGTGGTGTTACATATAGAAAATCATACGTATATATGTGGCTGCTCATCCCTCCTGTTCCATCATTTTGCACACCTTTTCACTCAACATCATGTATTATTATGCAAATAAAACAGCTTGTTTTAAAAAACTATGGGCCAATGTACGCAAAGTAAGAAAATTGATACAATCTCTGGCCACTGCCCAATGCTAAAGGATACTATGAACAATCTTATATTTACCAGTCACCACAAAACAAAAGGATGCTGCCCTGACTGTCCCACAGATGATGCATTTTCAATTAACAGCATGGATACTACTAGTGATGGGCTAGGAATGATAGGAGTCAGAGGCCATTGCTGGCTTGTCCATGCTGTGGAAGGAAGGTGGCAGTGGTTTGTCACTTGGGTGACATCTAGAGAGGGAACTAGGTATTACACCTTAGAAGAAAGGGCCTGCTGAGCACAAGTTGTCCATTGGTGTATTTCTCTAGCCAGGCATTTCATGTGTAGAAGCACACACACATCCCATTGTAGGCAAAAACTCACAGAGCTTGATATAACCACTGTGGTAACAGTAAACTCCACAAGCTTAGGAGGGGAGTCCACTGGTCCAGCAGACAGGCCTGTTTCATACCATCTGACTCAAATCTGTCCTTGGAACAAATGAGCTAATTGTCCTTCCAGTAAGGGATAAATTGGGCTGTACAGCTCTTAACCAGACTGAAAGGAATGAATTGGTCAGTGGAGGAAAGAGTGGAGAACCATTACAACAGACCCAGAGACTAGGGACATAAAAATAATTTACCCTGTAGAGTCCATTCCAATTACAGCTCAGTTAGAAATCACCAATAAAGCAAAACACAGACTTAAATCATGCTGGAATAATAATAATAATCACCACTGTTTAGTACCAATTTAAAATGATCACAATATCAATGCAGTTGTTGACTACAGCATTTATATTACCTTAGCCACACTTAGCAGTGAGCTAGGAAAATATAGGTGGCACAACAATTGGATTGTTACATTCATCCTGGAACTACTGCAATATAATGGCCTCACTGGATTGGTTATAGTCGATTATTAGCAAAGACAATGTAATAAATATAGTTAGATATACATTTATTTATTTATTTCAGTTTGATGACCAAGGAAATCCAGTGGGCCTGAAAAGAGATGGTTTTCAGTGGAGGCCTGGGAAGAAAAGCTCCAGTAACAATGACAAACATAACAGCATATACGCATACAAAGCAAAGAAGTCATACAGCTTTATGCAGTATTCTACAGTAAAAAAAAATTACATTCTACAATAATAATAAAATCTAGCAACTATACAGTCTAAGGGTCATTAACAGTGAATTACAATTGAGGATGAGACATTACTGGAAATAAACTATTAACAAAATGTGGAGGTTGAGGAGTAGGAGGGCAAATGATGTGAGTGCAGAGATGATGCACAGAGTTAGATGGTGGGTTTTGATAAATGAGGGTCCTATGTGGGGAAGGAGCAAGGGCATTCCCAGTTTGAAGATAGGTAGTAATGGCAGAGGTATTTAAAGTTAGAGTGAATGTGAGTATTTCTAAGGGAGGGAGGAAGAGAGTTCCATAGATTAGCTAAGGAGCAGGATAGCAGAGAGTGTCCAGGTGGCTGTAAAGGTTTGTAGATTTTGAGCAGGTTATGATTTTCTGACCTAAGTGAATGATTAGGAATATAGGGGCTTAAGGAGGTGGAAAGAGAGGGACAGGAGGATGGGTTAAATATGAACTTATGAGCAGTGGTGAGTTTAAGGAGGTTCAGACAGTTGGGAAGCTCAAGCCATTGCAGTGAGTCGAGGGAGATGCAATGATGGGATGAGTTCCTAGAATTAGTGAATTTGCAGATTTTATTATAGCAGGCTTCTAATTTAGTTTGAAGGCTGAGCTGAAGATTCAAGAAAAGAGGAGCGCCATACATTAGGGAGGGGAGAAGGTATGTGGAGGCGAGGGTCTTTCTGGTGGAGGGGTTGAGATAATGGTTATGTCTACATAGGAGTCCTAATTGTTGGTGTTTTTTTTTATGTTAGTTTGAATGTGGATATCGAATTTTAGATGTTCCTCAATAATGACTCTGAGCAGTTTGGTGTGAGGGACATTTTCAATGGGGGTGTTATTCTGGCTTATGATCTTGAAGGAATTTTTATCAATGGGGGAGTGTTTTAATCATAAATTTGGTTTTATTGGCTTAAAGGCTAAGTGGTTGTTTTGCATCCAGGTTTCTGTATTTCAGAAAGCTGACTCGGTTATCTGCAGAAGGCCGGAAGGGGGGTCAGCTGAGCAGATGATTGTTGAATCATCTGCATACTGGATTAGTGTAGAATTGGAGATGGAGTGGTGAAAATTGTTGATGAATATATTGAAAAGTATGTGGCCAAGGACAGAACCTTGGAGTACTCCAGTAGGGGGTGTAAAGAAAGGAAGAGGATGAATGCTTCCATTTCATAGATTATTACTAGGCTAACTGCCCTTATGAGCCATTTTAAGCCTAGCTAATTATCCCTTGTGAGATTCAAACCCTGCACCTTATGTTTGTAAGGCAAACACCTTAACCATTAGACCACCCTCCCCAACAGATTGTTGTCTTTTGGAGAGGTAGCTGGTGAACCAAACTATAGTGAAAGGGGAGAGATAGAGGGATGAGAGTTGTGATAGGAGTATAGGGTGGAAGATGGTATCGAAGGCTTTGGAAAGGTCTAGAAAGAGGGTTGATATGATTTTGCCGGAGTCATGAGCATGGTTAATGGACTCAAGGAAGGAAAGGAGTCCAGTGATGGTACTGTGGCCAGGGCAGAATTCATCTTGCATGATGGTTAGGAGGTTGTTTTGTGTTAGATAAGGCATCAGTTGTGAGTGAATACATTTTTCCAGGATTTTTGAGAGTGGGGAAAGTATGGCAATAGGATAGAAATTAGTGGTGTCAGTATTTTTACCACCTTTATGGAGAGGGATGATGAATGCTTGTCTCCAAAGTGAGGGGACATAAGATTTTTGGATGGACCTATGTATTATGCTGGTGATAGGGAAGGCTATGCTGCTGGCAGATAGTTTGAGGAAGGATGCAGGTAAATTATCTGGTGCATTGGAGCATGGTTTCAGTCAGAGGAGGAGTTTTTTTTTTATTTTGTGTGTGGGCACAGGGTTGAGGATGAAGGAAGGGGCATGTGTTTTGTGATCAGAGGGGAAGGTATGGGGAGGAGGATATTGGAGGGGAGCTGGGGAAGCTGGCAGTATGTTTGGCTATACATTCCACAAAGAAGGTGGTAAACAGAGAGGCTGTTTCTTGGTCAGAGCAGTTATGGCAGACATTTGTACACTGTATTGTTGAAAGCTGTAAAATCATATGAGCTAGGAAGAAAACTTAGAAAGCCATGACACCTGCATGTCAAAAAAGATAAAAGACCAGTAATACAATTGGCAATAGCACTCTTCATGTACAGTACTTGAAATACATACATTTATCCCCCAAGCAATCTGTGTACTAAGTGAAATAATTAAATTATTAACAAACAGAAAAAAATTCATAGATCGTTATGACATGACCCTTAGTGTTCTAATTTCTACAATATTTTATTCTAGTGGCATATTTAACTTCTTGTAACATTTTTCAAAGAGGTTCTCAAAAAGAAGAAACAAAGTAGAAGGGATTCATAGGTAATTACTAGGCATGCAGTCCAGAAGACCATTAAAGAGGCTAGCCCAAATTTCCAAGTGCCCCGGAGGATTATCTAGTTAGGGGTCTTGCTCATGATCACTTAGTAAACTAATGAAATAGAAAGATTCAAACTCTGTGCCCTTCACAAGGGCAGGAAACAGCTTATGAACAAGACAGAGCTTTAACCCTCTCTGCTAACGATTACAAATTATCCAGGAATGCACAGAATTATTATCAGAAGAGGAAATCTACCACTTCCTCATGAGGTACATTGGGCCATTCATCTAAAGTATGTTTTTGAATAACAAAGGTGTACTACTATGCCATTCCTGGAATAATGACTTCACATTAGGGAAAAAGCAAAAAGCATGTTTTTCAGTGAGCAGGCGGGACATCTCAATGATTGTGACAATAATGAGAAAAATTTAATATGCTGGAAGGAAGAGATGTAGAAGTTATCTTAGAAGCATCAAGTAACAGATGTAAGTTGTTTCTGGACTTTTTAAGTATTCAGGGAATAAATCCTGTCTGTTTTTGTGGGAGCAGTGTGATATCATAATGCCATCCTTCCAAAGAATGGTTGATGCACAAAATAAAGTTGTGAAGCCAAGAAGTTGATTATTTTACTTTAAACAGAAGTTCACTAGAATTTAAGGTAAGACAAATAAAATTGCTCCTGAATGAAATTTTTTTAATGGGATGAAGGATTTAACCGTTGTGAATTTGTAAAAGTCATGAGAGCACAACATACTACAGTTTATATGTGTTTTTGGGTATTGAAAAGAGTTTGCAGTGTGTGTAGCCACCTTCCATTTCTGAAATGTTAGTGAAAAGGAAACTAAATTATTATTAAAGAACTCAAATCCTCACTGCCCCTTCCACCTTTACCTTTATTGCATTCTAGCCTAAATTCCTCAGGAATACGGCAGACATAGTAGGAAAACGTCTAACTTGCATGTATGACCTTTAAATTACCACAGGAATATTCAGCATCTTGAAACATGTCATCATTATACCTCTTTCTAAGGTACTGAAGCCCCTTAGGGATTATCAGCCAATCCTGACTGTTGACCTCTTACAAAAAAAAAAAAAATTGAAAAAAGTTCTTTACAAACAGCTGCGTAAACACTTTAATAGCTATATTTTTCAGTCTGATAGACAACATGGGTAACCTAACTTCTAGTCAACACATATGACAGTAGAAAAGTTATCAAAGGTGGATGAATGCCTAAGTAATCAACCCATGCCATTGTAAACAGAACATCAAAGAAAATAAATTATACAAGCACCCTGCCATACAAGCAACAGAAACTAAAACAATCAATACAATAATTAAATAGGTAAATAATAAGATATTAATACCTGTCACTGACCAGCATTAAGTTAAGTCCAGCACATAGTCAAAGTCCTCGGCACAGTATTGCAATCATTTTATGACATGAGTCTACTCCATATAAAAGCAATAAAAAAACAAATACAATGGCTTGCAGGATTTGAACCTCTAATGCTCGGTCCCAAAATCGGCTACTGCATCCACATCAGAAACAAAAAGCTTGCAGGCAGCAGCAGCAGAAGTGTTTCTTAATCTATGTCATCTAAGTACCATCATGCTTTTTTTTCAGAATTTGCCTTTAATATTACTTTGACAATGACTTGAACAGTTACTTAGTAGAATGTTTGGATGCATTCCTTCACTTATCTATGCCTGGTCTATCTTTACTCAACTAGAAGTTAGAATCCCAACAGAATGACTTCAGAAGTGGCTTTAGCACAACCGCTGCTATATTCTTAGAAACTAATACTGTCTATAGCAGCTTAAATACAGTCAGTGTTTATTGTCATTGAAACTGCTGACCATAAACTTCTGCTTCTTAAGCTCCAAAAATTTAACTTGAGAGAAAACACCAATGTCTTGCTCCATGGCTACCTTCACAGCAGAACTACAACAACCAGCTATCCACTAATGGAATACAAAACACAACTGTCCCCATGACTATGTTCTAGGTCCAGGAATGTTTTCTTTATTCATTAATGATGTTACTGATGATTTACCCGAACTTATTGTTACCCTTAATACAGTAGATATCATATTACTTCAGGCACAACCAGATGTCCGACAGTCCTGCAAACTGAACTTCAGCAATCCATTTCTGATCTACAAAACAAAATAAATTCTAAATAACCAAAAAAAAAAAAAACTAATGTTATGTTTTGTCCTTCTGTCACAGTCCCTCTCAACTTCCTGTCCTTACTGTCTCAGACAATAACAGTCATATTAATCCTTTTGCAACTGAGGGTAAATACTTCAGTTTAACCCTTGACTCTATGTTAAACTTTACAAACCACACTGATAATATCATTAGAAAAGTCTTTTCACAACTAAAACTCTATTATAGGATATCATATCTACTATTTCCTACTTTTTGCAAAGCACTGACCAAGAATGTCCTGTGAGGGTGCCTGAGAAGATGCAATTGCAAAATATGAGAAGAAACACAGGTTACATAGATTGTAATATGACTAGAGTAAGATCTGTTGGAAAGTTTTCTGAAGTTCTATAGGAGTTTGTAAAACATCTGGACAGCCATTTGAAGCTCTGCCAGCTAGAAGTTTGATAGAGTCAGTGTCTTTAGTAGTTGGTAGGATTTTACATTGAATAAGTTGTGTTATTAGTGATTGGTTCTAAGCCAGCAGTCCTTACATATGCTGATATTATAAAGTGGAATTAGAATGATACCTGATGTGCCCTGAAGTCCTACAAAGCTTAATAAGATATTATAAAGTGATGCTTTGCCAGGTAGCAGCATGATGGATTTAGTGGCTCTAACAGGTTTATAGAGTGAATACATGTGAACATTTGTTTTATTAGCTTCTGGAACTTCTGAGTCATCAGTTCTAATATAATGGAATAGTTGCTAGTTTGGCGTTTGTTTTGTTTGTTTGGTTGGTTGGTTTGAGTATTCACTTAAAATGAGTACTGTAGCTATCATGCAATGAAAAGAATGGGATTAGCTATATACTTTAACAAGGACGGCAGCTATATATCATATGGAAAGTGATAGGAGTGAAGAACTGAAGGCTAGAACACCAGTGGAATCTGAAGATCATGTTCAGATGCTCATAACTGATTAATAGGTTAATGGCTCCAAGATGCCTTTTTAAGCCTAGCCAAGTATTCCCAAATATAACAGACAGGAAAAATTACCCACAGTTGTATTTAGGTCACAGAGCATTTATATGCTGTCTTTGTTCGCTATGGGAATTGGTGTATGTCCAGGGGTAAATTTTCCATTTCCCATCCACTGGTCTTAGTTATGTTTGAACAGGTTGCGGGATGAGCTCTACTATATGTACAGTTGAAGAGATTATCAGACAATAATCTGTTTCCCTCTCTTAGCTTTTGTATCTTGAAAATTTCATTGAGCTAAGAATATATTTGAACTGTGTTCTTCCTCATGGAAGGAATCACCTCTATTGGAATTGTATAGGTAGCTGAGAATTCTAATCTTTATTTAATCTATGTAGAAAATGGCAACTTTTATTGTCTTAGCTGCCAGTGTAACTGTTTCTCAATGTCTGTTTCATATTTTTTCTTACAATATATACCTGTCACTTGATTTGACAACCCCTTAGGTAAATTTGACTTTATAAGCTTCTGCTAATCTTATCACATCTCATCTGCTCCTACTGCTTATGATCATTGATTAGGCACACCACCCATAATTACTCTCACTTTTATATCTCCCGATCGACTTGGCACACACTGCTATACATAAAAAACTATAAACAACTCCTTTTAACATCTGGGACATGAGAGAAGCCCAAAAAGTCCACAGGATTCTGCTTACCTGAATATAAAGAGTTGCTGGTTCTCTTGGTAAGTGAAAGTGCACTGCCATCTTGTCCTGGCTGCTTCAGCTGTGGGACACTTGTGAGAAAGATTTCTGACTGGCTGATTCTAGCTTCAGAGTGATCACTCCTGCTATGTAGAAAGAGAGACCAGTAGTGCGGATCAGAGTCCTATTTTAATTGGCCGATGGCCGCTTTGTCACCTAGCAAAATCTGATAGTACAAGTAAAAAAGGATAACTGCAAATGACCCCTTTTAAAATCTTGAACATAACAGACACCTGGAGTCCCTACAATGACATGCTTAACTGTATCTGAGTTGCAGCTGTGTTGATTGCTTCTGGTGAGAGGAAGAGCATTACCCATCTTAACCCAGCCATTTCTGTTATGTGTCGTTCATAACTGATTTTATTGACTGGCTGATTGCTGCTTCTTTGGTAGCCTGGTTTCTGTAAAGAAAAACTAGTAGTGTGCCCTGGTACTCTTTTCTGTTGGACTCCGGAATATCATGCTACTTAGTAAAATACTAGACAAGAAGAAGAATAAAAAAATAGAAAAAGAAACACTTCAATCTATCCTTTTCAACAGATAGGGCCTGCACTATGCATAGCATCAAGGGAGAAATAGTAAACACTAATAATCAAGAGGTAGTTCGACATTCATTACCTGAAGATCTGTTAAGTTTGATAAGACCATCCCCAGGATTTAATAAAATCTGTGTAGGCAATGTGTAGAGCCTACATGGAATGTATCCATGTACACAGCCGTGATTCCACCTCAGCAGCATGTCATGCATATTAATGATAGGAACAGGGATACTGAATATGTGTAGAGAGAACTGTAGAGGCAACCAGTGGTTGTGGATGCCTGGTCAGATGTTATGTACATGGTGAGGCTCCCTGTAATGATTACCTCTGCTGCTGAAATGTTGTGAATTGCTTTAAATTTGTGATATTTTATTTTATGCATTTTTTTCCTCCTCTCTGTATGTTTGCACATCACAAAGAACAGCAATGTCAAGCTGTGCTCACATAGAGACAGCTGACACCTGCTACACATCTAAAAATGAAACCAGATGTAATTAATTATCATAATTAAATTTATTTTTTTATTTTCTTTAATTACCATTTGCATGGTCTAGAGTGCAGCAGAGCTGAGCAGCACTTATATATGCATAGCCGACACCTGCCAGACATCTAAAAATAGAAACTGGATGCAATTAATTATTAATTTCTAGGTCTTTTGAAGCATGTTTGCATGGCATAGCAAGGTTCTCAGCAATGCTACCAGGTAGCCTAGTAGTATATGTAAAGGTATACTAGTTTTCATAATATCCAAGTAGCTAAATGTGTAGAATTATAGCCTAATGTGTAGTAGGTCCTGGGTTCGAATTCATAGCAGTCAAAACATGTTTGTAATTTAATTTACCATTTTTTTTAACTTAATAAAAAAAAATGTTAAATATGTCAGTGCTGAGCAGTGCTAAGCACTGTTTAAACATGCCAGTAGCTACTACAGTTTGCATTCACTAAAACCTCGGTTGTGCGAGTTTTCACGCTGTTTAGCTCTGCTTTGCAAGCTGCTAAGCAACCCAGTGCTTTTTTAAATGTTGCTCAATGTGTAAGGGCAGGAAATACAGCCTATATTAAGTGCAATAGGTGGGAATTCTGCACCATTCCTTGGAGTCTAATCATCTCTTGATATGGCAGGCAGTGCTAGTGAAGGTGCTCTTTTGGGCCAACTGGCTCACTGATAGGACCCACAATGTCAAAATAGGCACTTCCACCTCCGATAGCAGACCTGTCACTAGTGGTGTTCCCCAGGGATCTGTCCTGGGACCCCTACTGTTTGGTATATACTTCTCAGAGGTCCAGACAAAGACAAAGGACCTGTGGTCGACAAAGTTTGTGGATGACTAAGTTGGGTGCTGTCATTGACTCACCAACTGATGTTAACATACTGCAAGAGGGTCTCACAGCTACAAACAACTGGTGCCAAATTCATGGCCTTATGTTAAATGCAAAAAAAATGTATTATCATACCATTTGGCAAAAACACGTCCCCTACTGACTACCACATCAACGGCAATCTCCTAAGCACACAACCTGTGGTGAGATACCTGGATACTCAGGTTGACAACAGTCTGACATCCATCCATCATGCGGCGGCAGTGGTCAGAAAAGCCTTTTACTTGGTTCATCTTATAAGTAAAGGGATTGTATCCAGAAAAAAGGAGGTTATTACCTCTTTACTCCTCCCTTATTAGACCAATAATTGAGTATAATGCCCCATTGGTATGTACATCCAAATACCTGGAAAGGCCACAGAAATATCTCACAAAGAGAATCCAAGGCCTCCAACACCTATACTATGCAGGCAGGCTTAAATCACTATCACTCTACTCAGTATCATACAGATTGTTAAGAGGTAATATGTGTCTCGCCTACAAGATGATATTAGACCCTGCCTGACTAGAGATGGTCCATATCTGTAAGTCTAACTCCTCGCGCATTACCCACTTGATAGGCCTAAATCTAATATGCAACATCAACAAAACCTGCTGGAGAGATGGATTTGTCTCCCAGAGGCTGTCCTGTCTCTAGAATAGACTTCCCATACATGTCAAACAGAATACTACACTGACCCTCTTCAAATGCAAACTTGATGAGTGGCTGGGAAACCATAAATTTGTCCCAGGGGTTCCACCTTTGTCCCTTGGTGACAGGGGTGACAGGTGCTGATTGAGGTTTCTTTTTGGGGATAAACTCTTTAAGGGCCCCAGGACCATCAGTCTAGTAACCTCCTATAATCCTATGAGATAGGATGTTTAGGGTCCAGGGTCTTTGTTGGGCTCCTGGTAAAGAATGATGAACCCAGGCTGATGCAAGGTGGTTTCCAGGGCTCAGAATGTAAGGAAGAGGCCTGGGACCAGTTGGCCACAGAACTCCCCAGTGTTACTGGAATCCCCCGCACAGGTGAGCAGTTTTACCATCATTATGACAGCCTGAAGAGGAGAAAGAGGGGAACCTTGGACACCTGGGTCTAAGAAGCAAGAGCTGGAAATGCCCCACAAATATGTAAGTATGCTTTCCACTGTTTTACCAAACTGCAAGCTGAATGTCTACAAAACTGGTATGCATAATGGTGTGCTTCTCTCCCAACAGCTGCAGTTGAGAGGACTCACAGTGTTGAGTCTCATGCCGTGTGCCTTGCCGTGAGTGCAGTAAGTACAGATTTAATATACTAAATGTGGTGCAATAAATAGGAAAGAGTAAAGCATTTACTGCAATAAAGTATACACAATAAAAACTGTAATGCAATAAATGGATAATTAAAGCTGCAGTGCAATAAATGAACAATAACAACTGTATTGCATTCAACAATAAATAATGTCAATAACAGTAAGCAAAATGGTATAAAGCAAGATTGTGTTGTCATAACTATTGCAGTAGAGCTGTATGCACTGCTTGTCTATGGTAAGTTTGCTGCAGTCAAGTGTAACTCTGTAATAGGTGTATAATGCAAATCTAATGGCCTGCAAACTGCACTGCTCAACTCATAGTATAGTCCAAGACTGTCTCCAGGCCAATATCGGTCACATAATGCTCTCTGTTCCTCCTACTCCAGGTAATAAAGGTATATGGGTGAGGTAGCCCATTCTAAGGGCAGATATTTTGTATGGACTTCACAGAAATTTAACAGCAATACCAATAAAATGTTAAGCAGAATTGTTGATTCCTAAATAAATCTGTTTTAATATATGCACTACAGTTGTATTCCATGCATGTGTGCTCTATTGTCACTGCAGTCAATTATAACACTGTAATAGTTCTAGAATGCAAAATGTATGTCCTATAACATGTACTGCTGAACTCATAGTATGGGTCAAGGTTGTCTCCAGGCCATTATCTGTCACATAATGCTCTCATTTTCTTCCACCCCAGGAACAAAAGGTATATGGGTGAGGTAGCCCACTCTATGGGCAAATATTGGGTTTAGATTTCAAAGACACATTAGCAATACCAATAAAGTGTTAAGCAGCATAGTTGATTCCTAAATAAATCTGTCTATGTCCAGTACAGCTGTATTCCTTACATATCTGTACTAAGTTGCTGCAATCAATTGTTACATTATTTGCAGATGTCCCAAGCAGTCACAGCTATTGGGTACTATTCCCATTCCTGCCAACTAATGCATGACTGCTGTCTACTTTATGTACTGTACAAAAACATGCCTCTCAAGTGTCATGATTTTTCGTAATGTAATTAAAACTGCCTAATCTGTGTGTCACAGGATTACCAGAAAAATGATTATCTGGAATGCAGTGCATTACCAAATCCACTTACAGAAGACCTTGATAGTTATATAAGTCCACAGTATATGAAACTATTCTGTGTAGCTGTGTACCTGCATTTGTATTGTTTGGCCCATACTGACCAATGTTAACAGCTTGAGAGCTATGTATGTGCTACATCAGCTAGAGGAGAATTGTGGTCACTGTACTCAAAACTGACACTACACACCTGTAGAGTATTTATTATTAGTGTTTTCAGGGATATAATCTGCAATGTCAGTAATGGAATGTTTTTCTGTCTCTCACCTCTTATCTTTATTTATTTATTATTGTTATTTATTATTATGATTTAATATTAACATATTTTGCTAAACTAACTATATTTTGGTAAAATGTGATTTATTATTGGTATGTTTTATTATGATTCAATATTAACATATTTTGGTAAATTAACTATTTTTGGCCTTATCCTTTAATTCCTACTGGCATGCTCTTAACATACTGACTGTTGTGTTTTTAATGATGTGTTACACATAATACACATTAATATCTATATGGATTAATTAAAATGATGGCTCATTCTGTTAATACTAACAATGGTTTGGTTATTACTAACCTTAACTTATTGCGAAACCTCATTTACCATAGCATGTCAAGGTAGGTCAGTTCCGGCTGATCCGCCTACTTTGTTTCATCCGGCCATGGCACCAGGTCTCAGTACATCTGGGACCCAGACTGGTGGTGCTCCGTCTGCTTCCTCTGCACTACCTGTGGCATCAGGTAGTACCATCCCATGGATGGGGACAAGCTCCCCTCTGGGAGCAGTCATGGAGGGGAGTAGTCACCCGGGCTGAGCTGTCAGTTTTGGTGCGCAAGATAGTCTATTGTGCTTTTGACCATCACTGTACTGGATTGAGGGCATACTGGCTGACTTGGTGGGGTGGCCTCACCAGGGTGCCCAGCCCCCACTACTCCCACCCCTGAGGTAGTGATGGAGCAGTGCCAACAGTCCATTGGGAGGGGATGTGAGTCATGTTGCTGCCTTGTGGAGGCACATGTGACTTAAATCCTCCCTTTCCAAGGTGTTCACCCCTCTTCATGTGTCACACACAGCCCTTGTATGTGGTCTACTGCACGAACCAAAAAGAAAAGATAAACTGAAGACCACAGATGAAGAATCCTCTCAAAACACCAGTTTATTGCACCTCTAGTGCTTCGGCAACCGCCTTCAAGGAGTATAAAACATCACATAGAATACATCTAACAATTAAACAAGCAGCCTAAACCAATTAATCAATAAACATTAAAAAATACTTAATACTACTTTCTCATCAGATAAGAAGCCTCCGTTACATTCCACATTCAGACCCTGAGGAAATAAAGTGCCATATTTCAAAATAAAAATACATTCTTTATATAACAACTTATTTTTATACAAATCATCAGAAAATACACCCTTCATAATATGTTCTAAGATAGTGGCTTGTAACCCATTTGGATTAGAATTGTGAACCAGCATAAAATGTTTAGCAACAGGGCTATCTTTTTTATTATTTATAATATTCCTAACATGTTCCTGCAGTCTAGTTTTAAACTTCCTTTTACTTTCTCCTATATATACAAGATTACACGGACATTTCAACGCATAAATAATACCTTCAGTATTACAGCTATATATATTTTTAAACTCAAATACATGGCTATTTATATACTTAAAAGTTGGAACAATATAATGACATACATTGCAATGACCACAGGGTGAAGTTCCTAGTTTCTGCATGGTCCTATATTGTAATGTCTCAGTGGGGTATTTAAATTTATTATGTACCAAAATATCTTTTAAATTCCTACCTCTACAAAATGAGATACCTAAAGACCTAGACAATACATTTTTTAGGTCCATTGATCTAAACAAAAAATTCCAGTAGTGTTTAACAATATCTATTAAAACATCACTGAAAACACTATATGTAGAGACAAAATAAACTAGGGCAGGATTCATGAAACCTCCGTGTAAGAGTTAATATGTGTTACATGGAGGCTGCAGTCTAACAGTATGACGTCAGCATGCCATGCATATTCATGATGGCATGCTGAATCACACCCTAGGCTAACACGGTCCGTGTAGGACAGTAGGGGGCGTGTCTGAATGCCGCGTTCTGCAAAGGGACACGCCCCCAGAAGAGTCAGAGTCCTGAAAGTAAACTCCTACGAGTGAGTCCGCGGAAATGTCAAGGAACACAACACCACACATGCCCCCACAGACTATAAACCCAACTGTAATGTAAAACGTAAAAATAGCAGTTTCATTTTTTTTTTTATAATTTCCAAAATGTTTGCCCGTAGTTGCGCTCGTTTGCACAGGTATGCTCTCTGCTCAGTCACAGTTAGCAGTCATTGAAAAGCATATAAGATCTAAATATGCAAATTAAGCCAAGTAGCAATAGCGTAGCGGTAGAGACGTTGGCCAAAGAGGAGGTAGTCACGGTTCGAGCCCCCACAACATCATTTTCTATTTTTATTTAAATAAGCATGAAACAATCCCCTGACATATATGTATATATATATATATATATATATATATATATATATATATATATATATATATATATATATATATATATATATATAACTATAATTTAAGTAAAATGTAATGAAATGGGCCATGTATTTTGAAGAAATCCGACACAAGAAAATATAAAAAAATTGTATAAGTGCCCATAGCTGAGCAAGGCTTTACGAATCTGAATATGAGTGCCCATAGGTAAGCAGTGGTCTAACAAGCACAATATGACTGCCCGCAGGTGAGCAGTGGTTTAACAGGTGTAATATGAGTGCCCGGAGTTGAGCACCGCTTTAACACGCTTAAAATGAGTGCCCGTAGGTGAGCAACACTTCTCACAATGTAATATGCGTGCTCATAGCCAAATAATGCGTTACCCAGCATACGCCGTTTGCACGGAGCTGCGCAGTGTGCCAACCGGCTTACCAGTGGGCAACATCGAGCAAGCTGTATCAAAACTGCCTTTACACAGACACACCTCCTACCCTGTCTAGACAGTAGTAAAAACAAAAAAAAAGCAATGCCCAGGATACTGTGCACCAGAGTCAAAGTACTGAACCACTAAGCCATGACAGTTGTACTGAGAGATGCAGTATTAGCATATATATAGGAATGAATGGAAATAAAAGCATGACAAAGCAGATTTTCTTAAGCTGATAAATATTCAAATTGGTCAATCACAGATAAGTGTGGGAAAACGGGCATATATAAGCCCCATAGGCGGGAATACACAGCATAACTGATTGTGGTACCCATTTGCAGTCAGGATGGCAGGTGCAGGAGAGGGAAGTCGCTTTAGAGCACATAGGTGAGGTGTTGAGGAGTACAAATATATGGTTTGGCTCCTAGTCCACGATCATGAGGCTCAACCCATGCAGGGCCAGGTTCACTGGGGTGCATACAAGGCAGAGGCGTGGAACCGGTTGGCACATGATCTCACCAGTGCCACAGGCATACCAAGGACTGGTGAACAGGTCCGTCACCACCATGCGGAACTGAAGAGACATAAGCAGGACCAACTGAACCATTGGATCCAGGAGGCCCGGCAAATGCCCAATGCCCCACTACTGAGTAAGTATCCATGTAATTAAGTATGTAAGAAATTATCCTAGCCTATATTATGGAGATGTATGTTCCAATATTACTTCATTTATATTACAACTGCAGGTGTCCGTTCCATGAATCAGCGAGCCTATGCTGATAGGCTGATGAGGGTGCGCCACCAGGCAGGTTAGTAATTATTTTGCTGGAATTGCTATAGAATATAAGTGAGACAGCTTGTAAAAGAGTTCAGTGTTGTTACATATTAACAAAAGTTCAAATAAGCCTAGAAGAAAGATTCTGATAGTACTGTAAGATTAGGTAAGTGATGCAGCCTGTAATCCAGAAATAAACATTAAACAAGTCTGAAATAGAGTTTCCACCTGTATTGTAATATTTGATAACTGCTTCACCCTAACTGGTAATCAATCTACAAAGGATAGACATGTGTCAAATACATCCCCTTTTAAAATCTGCCATATGAAATAAGTGAGTCTGTTGGAAAGGATTGTTGTAACCAAGTAAGAAATGTTAATAACGCCTAGAATTAAGTACCATCTTGAATTGTAAAAATAAAACAAGTGAGAGTGTGAGAAAGAAGGTATGAATTGACCAAGAAAGCCCTAATAAGTCTGGAATAAAGTTATACTGCAGTCAGTACATAATGAAATGAATGAGACAACCACAACCAAAGAGTGAAATGGGTGCAATAAAGTACTGAACCTGGAATGTGTCTGTCCCACAATTTGGATATAGTGCTGTACCCTTGCAATATGGAGATAGTATGGTTGTATGAAATACTGAACAGCCACAGTTGTCTAGAGCCATATAAATCAAATGTAGCAGGATGCTGTAGCTGAACACAGCCAGATATGAACATGCATGAATAAAAATGGAATGTATATTAATGTAGCAGTAACATTCCCATCACCAACATTCCTAAAGTTACATATAGGAAACTGTACAAAGACATGTAGGGGATATATATCTGCAGCTACTAGGAATGTACAGCATATGTATAGGTAGTTTAAGTTGTTAATGTAATATTTCTTCACCCTACCCCATTTTCACAAATGATGCCATTCCACACCAAACTGGGTATGTGTATACACAATGAATTCCCATGGACATTTGTCCTGTTGGTTCATACATATCTGCATGTACGTTGATGCATATGCCCTGTTCACATATCCAAACCTGATGGCCTGTTGCCATCAATCAACCGTGCATGCTGTTGGATTGCATACTGTTGTTCTAAATATGCATGTGTTATGCTTGCTGTCCAATGTTTGGAATTCATTGGTGTTTGGTTAATGGGAATACTGATGCATGCTGTTACAACTAATGTTGAATGGTGTTGTATGTTACTAACCCAAAATTCCATATAATACTGCTAAACATAGGACAACAGGGAAGGCGGGTTCCAGTGGACCTACCTCTCCCACCTCAGCTGGCGAGTGCACCTGGCACCAGTGCCCAGGCCGGAACCTCCTCCTCCGGTGGCCCTGTGCTACCTTCGGGTGAAAGTGCTGCAGGAGATGGGGCTCGTCACCCCTCTGCAAGCATGGCCGGAGGAGAGCCTCCACTCATAGTGTCTGGTCTGTGGTGCGTAGCAAGATCAGGTGTTCTGTGCTTGATCCCCTACGCCAGCTTGAGGCGAGGGTGGCACAACTCACGGGTGTGCCTGCCCATCCTATACAGCCCCCAGCACAGCCCCATCCTGGGCAGTGAAGGTGCAGTGGTAACTGCCCATGGGTGGGGATCTCAGTTCCACTGTTGCCATCTGTGGGCTCATAGGCACGTGATATCGAAACATCCGTCCCCGTCAATTGTGTACCCCCCCACGTGTCATACTCCGCCCCTGTATGCATCTTGTTTGTCTTGTCTGTTAACCTCCCCAACCTTCCTCCCCAAATATACCTACTTCCTGTACCTCACATTCCACCCTCACCTGAAAAAAAAAAGGGCACTCTGTTCCCACAAAATAATTATGCCCCATACATAGCTGTCCATTTTGCAGACATGTCTGCTGGACATGTGAACTGATAATTAAAATTGGCCTTACAACATATTTTGTTGTCCTCACCCCTCTCTCAGGGGTGGAAGGTTTCAAATTTCACACCAAATTACACACATATGCACAGCTGTTGCTGATAAAGAAATGGGCAGCTGTGGGCTTTCCCTACATCCTTCCTGCAAATCCCGAGCTTGTTTTCTTACTGTCCTACCCTCTTTGTGCCCCCCTTTTCACCACTTTCCTATCTCCCCATTTTCTTTTCTTTAAAAGAATTTAGCGCGGGTGTTAGCGAGAGTAAGCACTTTTAAGCAGTAGTCAGCGGGTGTGCGCTTGTGTGCGCTTAGCTAAGCGACTGTGCGCATGCGTGAGCATCACGCAAACCAGCGCAAACCTGCTTACAACTGCTTAAAAGTGCCTTAGTCACTCTGTATGACAAGGCCTGTAGTCTGCTCATCAGCAAAATAAAATTCCCCTGTCAGTCTCGAACACAGGACCTTGGAAACGCTAGTCTGCATGACTTACCACTAAGCCATAACTGATATACAAGAACTTGGTGCTGAAAGCAATATATTATGACATAGAAGGACTGAATGCAAAGGGAATATAGGAAGGCCATTACACAAAGCTTGTTTCCTGTAACTTTACTGGCAGTTCTTGTGGGATTGCATTACATGAGTGTGATAAGAGAAACAGCCATGCTAGGAGGTAATAATGTTACAGTAGCACCTTACAAAACACACACGGTATCAGAGCAGGATAAACACCACCATATTTGAATAGGTATGAGGCCAGACATCCCAACTGTGACTGATTTACAGGGATGTCCGTAGTTTGTCATAAAATGTTACCTGTGCCCCACTGACCCCCTGCGAAATGTACTAACAGTAGGAAGAAAGGTGGGGAATCCCACGTAATGGTGACCGTCAATAAGTTAAAGTACACACTACTTGCATGTCAGAAATGGTGTAGTAATACATATGCTGAAAATATCCCACAGTCACAACTGCAGAATATCTGAACTATATCACGGGTGTATCCCACTGATATGTACTTTCCCTGAGGCTGCTCAAATATATACCCGAGAGTATCTGAGGCCTGCAAGTGTCAGAAACACACAGGCATATCAGCCTGTCTGCTGTTACACACTCTGCGAATAGCTGTAGAATTGCTTCCACAAGCACACCCTCATGTAGGAGTACAACCCAGAAATATCAAAGGATGTAGCCATCTAACAAACTAAGGACAGTATAGCAGTTTACAAGCACCGCATGTGCCTGATATTCATAACTGTTAGTACAAATTACAAGGCCCTACTACTGCTCAGCAGCAAAATAAGATATCCTTGTAAGTGTCAAACCCCAGACCTTGGCCTCACCAGACTGCATGCAGTGTCACCAAACCACACCAAACATATAAGAAATTGTTGCTGAAAGAAATATATCATGCATTACAAGGAGTGAATATAAATGGAAAATAGGAAAGCCATAGCAACACATTCCAGTAAAGACAAATATCAGACCTTCAAGGAGTGGATGTAAAGGCAAAATAGTGAAGCCATAGCAACACATTGCAAGAGCTACTGTTGTATGCCAGTTAATCCACGAGTCCCACAGGAAAGTACATACTCCTATGTAAACAGTATTAGCATTATTAGATGTGAGTTAACATACACACTGAGAAGAATAAACTGCAAGAAGCAACAGTCAGATTTCAGTACAACATGCATTTCAGTGGCTACAACACAGCCTTAGATATGAGAGACATACCAACCTTTTGACTGACACAACAGTGTCCAGAGCAAACCAGCATGGTCCCCACCTTGCTAAACTGAAAGGCCTACGCCTACCTAACCTAACATTTTATAGCACTGTCCTGAAATCACAGTGAGGACTGCAATTACCACACAGCAGGCTGCATGCAATTAGCAAATGCTGGCCAACAATTGGTGCAGAGGCCATCACATGCACATGTGCAGATACCTACAAAAGCAGCCTGTACTGCCAGTCCACACATGCAATAATATCATTGCAGCCACTGGAGGGAGAGAGAGAGACAGAGAAAGAGAGAGACCAAAAAAAAAAAAAAAACAAGCCAGCAAGCCAGCCAGCCAGCAAGCCAGCCAGCAAGCCAGCCATCCAAAAAAGCTGTCAGAAACAAAGGTAATGTAAAGTACATAATCTAATAATCTACATACTGTGAACCCTCCATATGTGTTAGCAGTCTGTATCTATATGTATATGAAGATATGCATCGGACAAGGGGCATACTGCAACTGTTAGTGAAGGCTGGACATACATATGTAGTTGAAGGTTGCTATGTGCACATATCAATGTAGGTTGTTGTACAATGTACAATGTAGGTTGTACAGCAATGGATGTTTAGAAGTATGTTAGTGTGTGTATCTGTATGTATATATATATATATATATATATATATATATATATATATATATATATATATATATATATATAGATACATACACATATACAGACAGATATGAATGTCTATAGATATATATGTATATGATATATATATTTATATATATATATATATATATAAATATATAGATATATATATATATATATATATATATATATATATATATATATATATATATATATATATATATATATATATATATATATATATATATATATATATATATATATATATATATATATATATATATATATATATATATATATATATATATATATATATATATATATATATATATATATATATATATATATATATATATATATATATAGAGTGAGAGAGGCACATGGGGGCAGATGTACTGCAACAGGTGCCTGGTGACGAAGGCATGGACTGAACACCAGTGTGGATACTGGAGTACCATACCCCATTCCAAAACACTTTAACCACTAACTACCACATAGTTGGTTGCCTGCCTACTACAGAAGGTGTCAGAAGGGATCATGGGAAACAAGTGTACAATAGCCTCCCCTTTGATATTCGCAGTGGCACACTAGTCTTGTAATCCCTGTACATGGTACATGTCATCACAAATGGTGTGTCAGCTAGGGAAACGTAGGTCAGTGTACTCCTCTACACCTCACAATGTCCTACACAGTATGTACCTCCCATGACAACTACAGCAAGGGAAAAGCCACAGACATACCTAACAAAGAGTGATAATGCCCTCAAACACATTCCCTATGCAGAGTGACTGACAAAACCACATATATAGTGCCTTTCATACGACCTACACAAAGGTTACCACTGCTGGATATACAGAGTTATGTCACACCCATACCAGTTGTCCAACCGCCATGGTAACACCTCACAATCTGTCCAGCCTAAATTACCTATGGCCCTCATCCTTATCACCGCAGTAAAGAGCACATGCTGGAGGTACAGGTTCCTATTCACAAATAAGCCATACCCTGGACTAAACCACCCAGCATTAACAAGCAAGGCTCCTTATTAGTAGATGTCAGACATACCCCTGATGAATGTTATGGAGATAGGTAATATGCCGTATGAGTCACCTCTGTGTAACTGTTTGACAGGAGCAAGTTCACATTACATGTGTCCCAAGGGGCAGGGTAGCATAAGGCTATGCTGCTGTAGGCCCAGGGCAAAAAGCATAGTACCTACCTATGACAATGCACACGCACACATGTACTCATTGCTATACCAACTATGTGAGGTGGAATGAGTGTGACACTGACTGTGTGCAAGGTCTGTAATGGTGTGATTGCTCAGCATGACTTTGTGTCTGTCATGGTAGTGTGTGTCCTCAGTGTGAAGCCAGAGAAGGATGTGTCAGTTATTGGGATACAAACATACTACATTGCCATATGTTGTGCTGTAGTTCACAGTGTATGACTGCGGTGTAGGTAGGGGTATGGCAGCAAAGACTAGAGTGGATTACCAGTGAAACTGTAAATGTGCATTGCATGCATTGCATGGGATGAAAATATTCTCCATCCATTAGCTTGATACATACCCCCAGTGTGAGGTTGCGCATTGTACCTCAAACAGTGTGCCGAGTGCTGGTGTGTACTAGTTTGTTGTATGGAGTGTACCAGGCACTGTCACAAAGTTGCTGGCTGAGCACTGATATGTGGTAATTTAAATGTGTATCCCCTGATAGACAGACAGATGCTATATATGGCAGTTCAGTGATATCAGTACAGTAGAGTATTATGTGTGTCATATTACTTGCTCACATATTTTTCTTTTCCTTCCAGGGTGATGGTGCATCAGCGCAACCCCTGTTATTCAGCTGCAGAGGATGAGGAGATACACTGGAGCCTGGTGCGGGATTTTTCCACACTGTTTTCCAGGACCAGCCAGAACCAGCAGGAGAGGGCTGCACTGTGGCAAGACCTTGTCCATCTGGTAAATGACATAGGCATGCATAACCAGACATATGAGCAGGTACGCCATCACTGCAGTGATTTAATTAGAAATGTCCATCAGCATGCATCTGATATCCACAGACAACAGCTTGCCACAGGTGGTGGGGTACCTATCCACCCCCCCTCACCAGAGTGGAGGAGCTCCTCCTAAGTGTTGTGGCTCCAGGCCAACAACAACAACATCCACAGACATGTGTCATGATGGAGGCTGGAGCCACCAAGCATGTGGACATGGAGTGTGCAGGTAACATGCCATAACTGTAGTTGACTGTCCTCTGCACTGGTAGTTCATGCATGTGTGAGATGTGTACTGTGTGTGTAGCTGTTATCCTGCCTATTCTTGTGCAAGATTGATATTCTGAATATCATCAGTACACCTGTGAAAGCCAACTGTTGTACTACTGTACTGTATCATACCCACAGTGTCAATGGCACAGTTGTGGCCACTGACAATAACTCTCTTATTTGTGCAGGTCCCTCTGGAGTAACAGCAAGGCAGCCAATCCATGCTGGTGAGTGTGTAATAACAATACCATTAATACTAATAATAATATTAATACTTATAATACCCTCAAACAGTATTGTGTATGTGTTGGATTGCAGGTGTGTGTGCGTTTGTGCCTGCTGTGCTGAGGAGTGTGCATGTGTGCCCGTGTGCATGTGTACATGTTCCTGTGTGCATGTGTGCATGCGCCCGTGTGCATGTGTGCATGTGTGCATGTTCCTGTGTGCATGTGTGCATGTGCATGTGTGCAAGTGTGCATGTGTGCATGTGCCCACGTGCATTTGTGCATGTGTGCATGTGCATGTGCACATGTGCATGTGTGCATGTGTGCATGTGTGCGTGTGCATGTGTGCATGTGTCCGTGTGCCCGTGTGCATGTGCCCGTGTGCATGTGTGCATGTGTCTGTGTGCATGTGTGCATGTGTGCCCGTGTGCATGTGTACCCGTGTGCATGTGTGCATGTGTGCATGTGTGCATGTGCCCGTGTGCATCTGTGGTAACATTGTGTACACATTGTAAACTGTGTTTCCTGTCTTCCTCTCACAGGTTCTGGTGTTGCTCTGTTGGCGTGCAGCAGGGTACCTGAAGCCACTGCTGGGGATAGTGATAATGATGATACATGTGTAATGGCACAGGGAGGTGTGACAGGGTCTGTTGTTGGTCAGCCATTCGACAGTACACAGCAGTCAACCCCATCAATGCGCACAGTCATCCTGCCGATACATCCATTGTCACCAATGTCCTTAGGTGAGGGACAGCATACAGTGGGCATTGACCAGGGTAATGTGGTATCAGTGGCAAATGCATCCCCTCACAGCAGCCATGGCCAAAGTCCTGACATGGTACCACACAGGCAGATGTCCAGGGGTTCTCGTGGGAGCATCTGTGGTCATACTGCCCCTGTCAGACGTGCCCACAGAGGTCTTTCAACCTCAGCTATGTTCTGGGCTATAATGCAGGCACAGGCATGTATGGAATGGTACACCAGACAGGGTCTGAGGGAGCTTAGAGCACATCGCACTGCTATGAATGACACTATGTGTGACATTGCGGCTGCCATCCGTACTGTCAGCGAGGTCATTGACAGGTGTTGGGGGGACACATTAGATCTGTTCCACAACTACATGTCCTTGAGCCAGGACAATGCAGGACAGTTGAGGCATCGACGTGGACGTATGCCAGTAACATCATTAGCTGGCAGTCATCGCGGACGACAACAAACTCGCAGCCGCTCCCATAGTGCCAGTACCAGCCCCAGTAATGCTGGATCTGTGCTGTCATCAGACCGCCCTAGAAGACCATGTGCACGTGGCTCTGGATAGTCCCAGCAGGGACATGTGTCCAGTCATCAACCAACTGCTTCTGATGACAGTACCCAGTCTGGCTTAGTACCTGATACTGTCCGTAGCACCCCTGCCAGGCACAGGTACTGTGTCCGTGGCCAGAGACAGTGATCTGTATGACCTGGCAGGTACAGTCTGTGGCTGTCCACAAACACCCGTATATGGCAGCCATGTGGTGGAACTGTGTGCATGCATACACACATGCATAATGCTAACACCTAGGGCTAACACATACACACACACACCGCATCAACTTTGCCCCATTTTGTACTGTTGTCCCTCACTACACACACACACATACATGTTGATTGGATGTGTCAATGGCAGACTCTGGCATACCAAGTACACACCCTGTGCATAGGATGAAACTGTGCCACCTCCTGCAATCTGTAACATTGATGCAGGAACATGACAGCATGGTGCTGATGCACAGAGTGACTACATAGCATTGTAGTAATATTATCATGTTGTTTACAGTACAGTGTAATGATATCAATGTGGGTATATCCCAGCATGCCTGATGCATTAACAGTATGATTGTCATTGTAGTGTTTTTATACACCAGTGTGAATTAAAAAAGTGTAATGTCTGCACATGTTTGCATTCTGGTGGTAAGGCTGAAAAAAAGGTATCACAGGTAGCACTACCAGGTTACACCTCATACCATGCTTTACAGCCCCAAAACATGGAACTAACTATGAAAGGAGGGTGAGTATCAATAGATGTCAAGGATACCCACACCCCCAGGTTGGTGCCACAGCATGAAGCATCACAGACTATCCACGTGAAACTAACAGTGGGTAAAACTGCCTTCCAGTTCATAGCCTGCTACAGAACACCCTCCTAAACCCAGGTAACCCACTTGGCCTACTTAAGAACACATGTAAATATGAAGGTGTCTTCAAACAACAATATTGGGCAACTTCATATACCCCCACATAGACTGGGAGCATTACTGTAGCTCCAACACCCTAGGCCAAAGGTTCCTAGAATTCATAAACTCAAATGCTATGGAACATCTTGTTACCACTCCCACAAGGGGGGAGAACATACTGCACCTGATCATCACCAACATGGGGACTATATGCTCCAGACCAGAAGTGTATCCCTCACTGGTAAGATCAGACCATAGAGTAATCTCACTGTATATTCACATACCAACCCCAGCCCTGCCCAGAAACCACAGTGAAAAGTTGTCTAAAGCAAATTCCACACACCTCAAAACTGAGACAGAGGTAGAATCCTTCAAAGCCCCGGCCTGTGGAAAACGCCCACACTGCTGAATCCTTTATAAACGCATTCTGTGAACACCTTCAGGAATGCACAGATCATGCAATTCCAAATATAACCATGACCCAATCCTCCAAAGACAGGCGTCCTTTCTGGTGGACCCCAGCCACATAACAGAAAACAATATAAGGAGGAAACTACTACATGATCGAGCAATATCCCACAAAGGGAAGGCATCTCTGATCAGTATTTTGGAAACATTATGGGCACTCATAAAATCGTCTAAGGTCAGCTTCAAGAGAAATATTGCACAAGACACCAAGGATAATCACAAGGCTTTCTTTACTTATGTTAGGAATCTGGGTAGGAATTCCCAGATATGCTCAGAAGTTGTCCTAAATGACAAGGAATACACCTAAGCCAAATATATTGCCAACATCATTGCTGACAGGTTCAGCACAAACATCTCACCCCCCTCCCCACCACAAGTGTAAATATATATCCGAGCAGAGTGATGCCCCCCTGACATCTGAGATGCTCAGTCGCCCTCTCCAAAGCAAAAACACAGCATCAATGGGAGCAGACAGTGTCCCAGGCTGCATCCTACATGAACTCCAAGAACTAAACACAAACATAAAACTACTGTTCAATCCCAGCCTTACTACAGGATATGTACCCAAGGAGTGGCGTACAGCAACAGTTATCCCTCTCCACAAAGGTGGTGCCTCAACGGATCCTGGAAACTATCACCCCATACGCCTGACTAGCTTGGTCTGCAAAGCTATGGAAAGGATCATCATAGACCTCATAAATAAAGCTATTGGGGACCTACAGACACTGGATCCTACCCAGTTCGGCTTTGTTGAGGGCACATCCTGCCTCTTAAACCTGGTCAATGTCTTTGAAACAGTCACCAAGGCCAGTGATGAGGGGAAGGTGTTCAACACAGCCTACCTGGACCTCGCAAAAGCCTTCGATACAATACCCCACTCGGGCATTATAGAGATGCTCACCAGCATAACTATAAACCCCTATGTCACTAGATGGATTGCAAACTGGCTCATGGACAGAACACACACGGTCAGAATTGCTGGAGCCATGTCACATTCCAAACCAGTTTCAAGTGGCGTCCCACAGAGTTCAGTCCTGGGACCTCTCTTGTTTGGTATATATTTCTCAGAGGTACAGGCCAACACAGATGGACTGTGGATGAGCAGGTTTGCAGATGACTGCAAACGGGGCTCCATAATCAACTCACCAGCCAACAGAAGCATCCTACAAAAGGGCCTCATAGAAACAGACAACTGGTGCCAGAGCCATGGCCTCAAGCTAAATGCCAAAACGTGTGTAGTTATCCCCTTTGGCAAGAACAAAGTGCCCACAAATTAACACATAGGTGGTAAGCCATTAAGTACTGTACACATGATTAGGGACCTGGGGACCCGAGTTGATAGCAAACTCTCATTTGACAACCACAAGGTTGTAGTGGTTACACAGACAGTTTATATAGGCCACCTAATCATGAAGGGATTCACAGCTAGATCACGGGAGGTCATCGTGCCTCTTCAGTCATCCCTCATCAGGCCCATAATTGAGTACAATGCCCCTTTTGTGGTGTACCTTACCAGAGACCTCTCCTGCAGCAACTGGAAAGTCCACAAAAGTACCTCACCAAGGGCATCAAAGGGCTCCAACAGATGCCTGACATATAGAATCATGTCCAATCTGGAATTAATGGACATGCTGCACCTCAGAAAATCCAATTTCCATGGAGCTATGTGCTCGTGACACTTGCACCTCAGCACTTACATAAATAGGACATGCTGGAGGGACAGATTCATAACCCAGAGGCTCCCTTCACTCTGGAATAAAATCACAGTCCAGGTTAGGGAGAGTCCCTTAATGACTCTCTGCAAGAAGACTGTTGCTGAGTGGATGGGAGATTGTAGGTTTACCCTGGGTTTCACTTCTGTGTCACTGTTACACAGAGGCTGAGTATACTAACCTGGAAAAAGGACATATGAAAATACATTTAAAATGGGTGGCGAAAGACAAACACAGTCTGGCTAGGCTTATAACTGCCTTAGGGCAGATAGCCTAGTATGAACCTATGAACCTATTACATGATGTATCCAAAACTGATACACAGATGTAGGAAACCCAGTGTTAGTGATATCCCTGCAGTACTACACTATACCAGTAGCCATTCTTACTGAGCCCCACACATTCCTGGGAAGAATACTGTTTGACATATAGCAGTCTCACGTACATGCCAACACACTAGTGATATGTTCATCCACGACTGGAAATGTATACAGTGGCCTACAATGCAGTCTGCACATGACACACATGACCACCAGAAGGGAATCATACAGATAGATACCTGTTGTCCAAGCCATGCTCTATTACTGCAACACAACTGTAACTTTGTCATCAGCATGTACTTAACATAGTATTCCAGTAGTACCATGTAGGTGGCAGCACTCATCATGTAGAACAGGTAATGGTGTGTACATATGGACAAGTGTTTTCTTGTCTATCCAGTGATATTCACATTTCCAAAGGTATTGTGCAGTCCCTTGGTGTATCGCCTAAGCAAGAAGGTGTCTTTATGCATATCAGCAACAGTTGCCATGCACCTACACTGGATGTCCATTACTCACAGACTTTGCTGTGTTACAACATGTGTGACATATACTTCAGACATGAACCCTCACCCACATTAATATATCACAGCTTTCATGAGTGTGTGTCACCCAGTTGGCCTAGGACACAGATCACTGCAGTAGCCTGCATTGTCAACAACATACATGTATGGCGTACAGTCTGGGAATCTGCAGGACATGCTGGCTCAGGTAACAACTGTATTCATATGAGGCGGGCTTCACACATAGGAACTATTGAAGGTCACAGGCACATATCTGTATGTGGCACACACATACCTGATATGTGCATGGCACTTACTGTTATAATTATATGTCATACAATAATAAAAGCAAAACCCACCACACATTGACAACTGTGTGACAAACACACACATGGCTTTTGTAGGATTCAAACCCCTACCTAACTATGTTATGACACTTGAGAAAGAAGCATTAGCGCAGCACGGTATTTGCATTACTGGGTGGATTCCCTTCTCCTGCTGTACTTATAGGGTGCTGACATCATCAGTCTTTACAACAAAGAGGAATGTACATCATGTAGTGTGTTATTCCAGTTGTCAAAAGGGACATCGCTTTCAAAGAGAATTGCACACACACTAAGCATTTGCAAGATTCAAACCCCTACCTAACTATGTTATGACACTTGAGAGAGACACATTAGTGCAGCATACTATTTGCATTACTGGGTGGTTTCCCTTCTCCTGCTGTACTTATAGGGTGCTGGCATCATCAGTCTTTACAAAGAGGAATGTACATCATGTAGTGTGTTATTCCAGTTGTCAAAAGGGACATCTCTTTCAAAGAGAATTGCAATACACACTGAGCATTTGCAAGATTCAAACCCCTACCGAACTATGTTACGACACTTGAGAGAGACACATTAGCACAGTGCGCTATTCACATTACTGGGTTGTTTCCCTTCTCCTGCTGTACTTACAGAGTGCTGACATCATCAGTCTTTACAAAGAGGAATGTACATCATGTAGTGTGTTATTCCAGTTGTCAAAAGGGACATTTCTTTCAAAGAGAATTGCATACACACTGAGCATTTCCAGAATTAAAACTGCTACCTAACTATGTTATAACACTTAAGAGAGACGCATTAGCACAGCGTGCTATTCGCATTACTGGGTGGTTTCCCTTCTCCTGCTGTACTTATAGGGTGCTGACATCATCAGTCTTTACAAAGAGAAATGTACATCATGTAGTGTGTTATTCCAGTTGTCAAAAGGGACATCTCTTTTAAAGAGAATTGCACACATGCACACCCCCTGTAGTGTGTTATTCCAGTTGTCAAAAGGGACATCTCTTTCAAAAAGAATTGCACACATACACACCCCCTGCCTCCCCAACACACACACACAGCATTAGCAGCATTCAAACCCCTACTTAACTATGTTATGACACTTGAGAGAGATGCATTAGCACAGCGCGCTATTTGCAATACGACACTTGAGAGAGACGCATTAGCACAGTGTGCTATTCGCATTACTGGGTGGCTTTTCTTCTCCTGCAGTATTTATAGGGTGCTGACATCAGTTTTTACAAACAGGTATGTACATCTATTGCTATCCCTCAGTATGGGGGATAACAATATATATGCATTAACAGACGCCTAGTTCAGGGTCACATATGCACATCAGCACTGCCTGGTTATGTTTTATACCATGTTTCATGAACACAGGACTTGTAACACACAACACAACCAGGGAGTGTATCCATATCCATATGTTCTTCAGTTTTTCCCTTAGAACTGCTCTACATTCAATCTAAACAGTCTATTCCCTATCTGAAAAGCCCAGCACTTGCTCCTAAAGCATTTTTAAACAGGTAAAGCACTCTTAAACAAAAAGAAAGCACTACATCCACCTACAATCCCCTTGAGTACCCATTTCCCTATAGGTCCTGTCTGACTCAGTTACACAGCAATCCCTTACACTATTCTAGCATGTCGAATGGTCAATTACTGGCGTCCTCTCCAGTTCAGCTGGTGAATCTGGGAATCTTGAGGCAATGTTACAAATGCCTCATGTACACAGACAACCCTCTCCTCCTCCCAACAAATACAAATATATGTGAGAGATGCAACTATATAGCCAAACTGGAGGCTGAGCTCTCTCGACTCAGTACTGGCAAAACCAGTCAGGAGGAGAAGGTAACCACACACACCACAAACCCAGTCTCACATAGACCTATCACAACTGCAAACCAAACACGTAAACACACAACAACATACTCGGAGGCTCTAATTAAAAATCTACCAAAACAACAGAGGCCTCCAAAGTAGACATCCAAGCAACCACTATCTCAAAACATAGCACATGCAACACATAGTTCACAAAGTCAGTGTGCCAAACAGTCACAGCCCTTAAGGCCAAACAACATGCCTGATACAGTGGTAATAGGTGACTCCTTAGTCAGACACACTGACGTCCCCCTCACCAGACTGAACAAGGAAAAGGTTACAGTAAGCTGCCTGTCGGGTGTTAGAATCCGCCACATAATGCAAGCATGCAGGTCACTCCAAAGCAAGTACAAATATGACTCAGTCATTGTCCATGCTGGTGTGAATGACCTGAGATGTACCTCCCTGGACTACATGAAAAGAGACATAGAGGAGCTCTCTGATTATGTAGCCCAGGCCAGTATGACCCTGACCCTGAGCAGCATCTTACCCTCACCAAGAATGATGCCACAGTACAAAGACAAAATGATCAGCTTTAACAATTGGCTCAATTACTGGTGTCATTCTAAGGGGATCCAATGTCTGTCTGCTTGGGATGACATGCTTGACAAGCCACACTGCTTCACAAGGGATGGCTTGCACCTGTCACCCCTGGGCTTCTGGATATTGGCCAAGGCTCTTGCCACCCCCATAGTGCCTTTTTTAGGCAAGGCTCAAAAGACAAACCCACCTCCCTAGAAAACATAAGTGGAAAAAAACTAAGGGTAATGCTGCTCAACGCCAGAAGTCTAAACCTCAAGATGCATGCTCTCGAAGCCCTCCCCAGTATGGAAAACATTGATGTCTGTGCAGCGACTGAAACCTGGTTCAAGGCTCCTGAGAGCACCCCAGCACTACCGGGTTATACCTCATATCATGCTTTTCAGCCCCAAAACTTGGACCGAACCAGAAATGGAGGGGGAGTATCCATATCCAAATCCCCCTATCAATGGCACAGTTGTGGCCACTGACAATAACTCTCTTATTTGTGCAGGTCCCTCTGGAGTAACAGCAAGGCAGCCAATCCATGCTGGTGAGTGTGTAATAACAATACCATTAATACTAATAATAATATTAATACTTATAATACCCTCAAACAGTATTGTGTATGTGTTGGATTGTAGGTGTGTGTGCGTTTGTGCCTGCTGTGCTGAGGAGTGTGCATGTGTGCCCGTGTGCATGTGTACATGTTCCTGTGTGCATGTGTGCATGTGCCCGTGTGCATGTGTGCATCTTCCTGTGTGCATGTGTGCATGTGCATGTGTGCAGGTGTGCATGTGTGCATGTGCCCACGTGCATTTGTGCATGTGTGCATGTGCATGTGTGCATGTGCATGTGTGCATGTGCCCGTGTGCATGTGTGCATGTGTGCATGTGTCCGTGTGCCCGTGTGCATGTGTGCATGTGTGCATGTGTCTGTGTGCATGTGTGCATGTGTGCCCATGTGCATGTGTACCCGTGTGCATGTGTGCATGTGTGCATGTGTGCATGTGCCCGTGTGCATCTGTGGTAACATTGTGTACACATTGTAAACTGTGTTTCCTGTCTTCCTCTCACAGGTTCTGGTGTTGCTCTGTTGGCGTGCAGCAGGGTACCTGAAGCCACTGCTGGGGATAGTGATAATGATGATACATGTGTAATGGCACAGGGAGGTGTGACAGGGTCTGTTGTTGGTCAGCCATTCGACAGTACAGAGCAGTCAACCCCATCAATGCGCTGATCATCCTGCCGATACATCCATTGTCACCAATGTCCTTAGGTGAGGGACAGCATACAGTGGGCATTGACCAGGGTAATGTGGTATCAGTGGCAAATGCATCCCCTCACAGCAGCCATGGCCAAAGTCCTGACATGGTACCACACAGGCAGATGTCCAGGGGTTCTCGTGGGAGCATCTGTGGTCATACTGCCCCTGTCAGACGTGCCCACAGAGGTCTTTCAACCTCAGCTATGTTCCGGGCTATAATGCAGGCACAGGCATGTATGGAACGGTACACCAGACAGGGTCTGAGGGAGCTTAGAGCACATCGCACTGCTATGAATGACACTATGTGTGACATTGCAGCTGCCATCCGTACTGTCAGCGAGGTCATTGACAGGCGTTGGGGGGACACATTAGATCTGTTCCACAACTACATGTCCATGAGCCAGGGCAATGCAGGACAGTTGAGGCATCGACGTAGATGTATGCCAGTAACATCATTAGCTGGCAGTCATCGCAGACGACAACAAACTCGCAGCCGCTCCCATAGTGCCAGTACCAGCCCCAGCAATGCTGGATCTGTGCTGTCATCAGACCGTCCTAGAAGACCATGTGCACGTGGCTCTGGATAGTCCCAGCAGGGACATGTGTCCAGTCATCAACCAACTGCTTCTGATGACAGTACCCAGTCTGGCTTAGTACCTGATACTGTCCGTAGCACCCCTGCCAGGCACAGGTACTGTGTCCGTGGCCAGAGACAGTGATCTGTATGACCTGGCAGGTACAGTCTGTGGCTGTCCACAAACACCCGTATATGGCAGCCATGTGGTGGAACTGTGTGCATGCATACACACATGCATAATGCTAACACCTAGGGCTAACACATACACACACACACCGCATCAACTTTGCCCCATTTTGTACTGTTGTCCCTCACTACACACACACACATACATGTTGATTGGATGTGTCAATGGCAGACTCTGGCATACCAAGTACACACCCTGTGCATAGGATGAAACTGTGCCACCTCCTGCAATCTGTAACATTGATGCAGGAACATGACAGCATGGTGCTGATGCACAGAGTGACTACATAGCATTGTAGTAATATTATCATGTTGTTTACAGTACAGTGTAATGATATCAATGTGGGTATATCCCAGCATGCCTGATGCATTAACAGTATGATTGTCATTGTAGTGTTTTTATACACCAGTGTGAATTCCAAAAGTGTACTGTCTGCACATGTTTGCATTCTGGTGGTAAGGCTGAAAAGTAGCACTACCAGGTTACACCTCATACCATGCTTTACAGCCCCAAAACATGGAACTAACTATGAAAGGAGGGTGAGTATCAATAGATGTCAAGGATACCCACAACCCCAGGTTGGTGCCACAGCATGAAGCATCACAGACTATCCACGTGAAACTAACAGTGGGTAAAACTGCCTTCCAGTTCATAGCCTGCTACAGACCACCCTCCTAAACCCAGGTAACCCACTTGGCCTACTTAAGAACACATGTAAATATGAAGGTGTCTTCAAACAACAATATTGGGCAACTTCATATACCCCCACATAGACTGGGAGCATTACTGTAGCTCCAACACCCTAGGCCAAAGGTTCCTAGAATTCATAAACTCAAATGCTATGGAACATCTTGTTACCACTCCCACAAGGGGGGAGAACATACTGCACCTGATCATCACCAACATGGGGACTATATGCTCCAGACCAGAAGTGTATCCCTCACTGGTAAGATCAGACCATAGAGTAATCTCACTGTATATTCACATACCAACCCCAGCCCCTGCCCAGAAACCACAGTGAAAAAGTTGTCTAAAGCAAATTCCACACACCTCAAAACCGAGACAGAGGTAGAATCCTTCAAAGCCCCCGGGCCTGTGGAAAATACGGCCCACACTGCTGAATCCTTTATAAACGCATTCTATGAACACCTTCAGGAATGCACAGATCATGCAATTCCAAATATAACCATGACCCAATCCTCCAAAGACAGGCGTCCTTTCTGGTGGACCCCAGCCACATAACAGAAAACAATATAAGGAGGAAACTACTACATGATCGAGCAATATCCCACAAAGGGAAGGCATCTCTGATCAGTATTTTGGAAACATTATGGGCACTCATAAAATCGTCTAAGGCCAGCTTCAAGAGAAATATTGCACAAGACACCAAGGATAATCACAAGGCTTTCTTTACTTATGTTAGGAATCTGGGTGGGAATTCCCAGATATGCTCAGAAGTTGTCCTAAATGACAAGGAATACACCTAAGCCAAATATATTGCCAACATCATTGCTGACAGGTTCAGCACAAACATCTCACCCCCCTCCCCACCACAAGGGTAAATATATATCCGAGCAGAGTGATGCCCCCCTGACATCTGAGATGCTCAGTCGCCCTCTCCAAAGCAAAAACGCAGCATCAATGGGAGCAGACAGTGTCCCAGGCTGCATCCTACATGAACTCCAAGAACTAAACACAAACATAAAACTACTGTTCAATCCCAGCCTTACTACAGGATATGTACCCAAGGAGTGGCGTACAGCAACAGTGATCCCTCTCCACAAAGGTGGTGCCTCAACGGATCCTGGAAACTATCACCCCATACGCCTGACTAGCTTGGTCTGCAAAGCTATGGAAAGGATCATCATAGACCTCATAAATAAAGCTATTGGGGACCTACAGACACTGGATCCTACCCAGTTCGGCTTTGTTGAGGGCACATCCTGCCTCTTAAACCTGGTCAATGTCTTTGAAACAGTCACCAAGGCCAGTGATGAGGGGAAGGTGTTCAACACAGCCTACCTGGACCTCGCAAAAGCCTTCGATACAATACCCCACTCGGGCATTATAGAGATGCTCACCAGCATAACTATAAACCCCTATGTCACTAGATGGATTGCAAACTGGCTCATGGACAGAACACACACAGTCAGAATTGCTGGAGCCATGTCACATTCCAAACCGGTTTCAAGTGGCGTCCCACGGAGTTCAGTCCTGGGACCTCTCTTGTTTGGTATATATTTCTCAGAGGTACAGGCCAACACAGATGGACTGTGGATGAGCAGGTTTGCAGATGACTGCAAACGGGGCTCCATAATCAACTCACCAGCCAACAGAAGCATCCTACAAAAGGGCCTCATAGAAACAGACAACTGGTGCCAGAGCCATGGCCTCAAGCTAAACGCCTAAACCTGTGTAGTCATCCCCTTTGGCAAGAACAAAGTGCCCACAAATTAACACATAGGTGGTAAGCCATTAAGTACTGTACACATGATTAGGGACCTGGGGACCCGAGTTGATAGCAAACTCTCATTTGACAACCACAAGGTTGTAGTGGTTACACAGACAGTTTATATAGGCCACCTAATCATGAAGGGATTCACAGCTAGATCACGGGAGGTCATCGTGCCTCTTCAGTCATCCCTCATCAGGCCCATAATTGAGTACAATGCCCCTTTTGTGGTGTACCTTACCAGAGACCTCTCCTGCAGCAACTGGAAAGTCCACAAAAGTACCTCACCAAGGGAATCAAAGGGCTCCAACAGATGCCTGACATATAGAACCATGTCCAATCTGGAATTAATGGACATGCTGCACCTCAGAAAATCCAATTTCCATGGAGCTATGCGCTCGTGACACTTGCACCTCAGCACTTACATAAATAGGACATGCTGGAGGGACAGATTCATAACCCAGAGGCTCCCTTCACTCTGGAATAAAATCACAGTCCAGGTTAGGGAGAGTCCCTTAATGACTCTCTGCAAGAAGACTGTTGCTGAGTAGATGGGAGATTGTAGGTTTACCCTGGGTTTCACTTCTGTGTCACTGTTACACAGAGGCTGAGTATACTAACCTGGAAAAAGGACATATGAAAATACATTTAAAATGGGTGGCGAAAGACAAACACAGTCTGGCTAGGCTTATAACTGCCTTAGGGCAGATAGCCTAGTATGAACCTATGAACCTATTACATGATGTATCCAAAACTGATACACAGATGTAGGAAGCCCAGTGTTAGTGATATCCCTGCAGTACTACACTATACCAGTAGCCATTCTTACTGAGCCCCACACATTCCTGGGAAGAATACTGTTTGGCGTATAGCAGTCTCACGTACATGCCAACACACTAGTGATATGTTCATCCACGACTGGAAATGTATACAGTGGCCTACAATGCAGTCTGCACATGACACACATGACCACCAGAAGGGTAACATACAGATAGATACCTGTTGTCCAAGCCATGCTCTATTACTGTAACACAACTGTAACTTTGTCATCAGCATGTACTTAACATAGTATTCCAGTAGTACCATGTAGGTGGCAGCACTCATCATGTAGAACGGGTAATGGTGTGTACATATGGACAAGTGTTTTCTTGTCTATCCAGTGATATTCACATTTCCAAAGGTATTGTGCAGTCCCTTGGTGTATCGCCTAAGCAAGAAGGTGTCTTTATGCATATCAGCAACAGTTGCCATGCACCTACACTGGATGTCCATTACTCACAGACTTTGCTGTGTTACAACATGTGACATATACTTCAGACATGAACCCTCACCCACATTAATATATCACAGCTTTCATGAGTGTGTGTCACCCAGTTGGCCTAGGACACAGATCACTGCAGTAGCCTGCATTGTCAACAACATACATGTATGGCGTACAGTCTGGGAATCTGCAGGACATGCTGGCTCAGGTAACAACTGTATTCATATGAGGCGGGCTTCACACATAGGAACTATTGAAGGTCACAGGCACATATCTGTATGTGGCACACACATACCTGATATGTGCATGGCACTTACTGTTATAATTATATGTCATACAATAATAAAAGCAAAACCCACCACACATTGACAACTGTGTGACAAACACACGCATGGCTTTTGTAGGATTCAAACCCCTACCTAACTATGTTATGACACTTGAGAAAGAAGCATTAGCGCAGCACGGTATTTGCATTACTGGGTGGATTCCCTTCTCCTGCTGTACTTATAGGGTGCTGACATCATCAGTCTTTACAACAAAGAGGAATGTACATCATGTAGTGTGTTATTCCAGTTGTCAAAAGGGACATCGCTTTCAAAGAGAATTGCACACACACTAAGCATTTGCAAGATTCAAACCCCTACCTAACTATGTTATGACACTTGAGAGAGACACATTAGTGCAGCATACTATTTACATTACTGGGTGGCTTCCCTTCTCCTGCTGTACTTATAGGGTGCTGGCATCATCAGTCTTTACAAAGAGGAATGTACATCATGTAGTGTGTTATTCCAGTTGTCAAAAGGGACATCTCTTTCAAAGAGAATTGCAATACACACTGAGCATTTGCAAGATTCAAACCCCTACCGAACTATGTTACGACACTTGAGAGAGACACATTAGCACAGTGCGCTATTCACATTACTGGGTTGTTTCCCTTCTCCTGCTGTACTTACAGAGTGCTGACATCATCAGTCTTTACAAAGAGGAATGTACATCATGTAGTGTGTTATTCCAGTTGTCAAAAGGGACATTTCTTTCAAAGAGAATTGCATACACACTGAGCATTTCCAGAATTAAAACTGCTACCTAACTATGTTATAACACTTAAGAGAGACGCATTAGCACAGCGTGCTATTCGCATTACTGGGTGGTTTCCCTTCTCCTGCTGTACTTATAGGGTGCTGACATCATCAGTCTTTACAAAGAGAAATGTACATCATGTAGTGTGTTATTCCAGTTGTCAAAGGACATCTCTTTTAAAGAATGCACATGCACACCCCCTGTAGTGTGTTATTCCAGTTGTCAAAAGGGACATCTCTTTCAAAAAGAATTGCACACATACACACCCCCTGCCTCCCCAACACACACACACAGCATTAGCAGCATTCAAACCCCTACTTAACTATGTTATGACACTTGAGAGAGATGCATTAGCACAGCGCGCTATTCGCATTACGACACTTGAGAGAGACGCATTAGCACAGCGTGCTATTCGCATTACTGGGTGGCTTTTCTTCTCCTGCAGTATTTATAGGGTGCTGACATCAGTTTTTACAAACAGGTATGTACATCTATTGCTATCCCTCAGTATGGGGGATAACAATATATATGCATTAACAGACGCCTAGTTCAGGGTCACATATGCACATCAGCACTGCCTGGTTATGTTTTATACCATGTTTCATGAACACAGGACTTGTAACACACAACACAACCAGGGAGTGTATCCATATCCATATGTTCTTCAGTTTTTCCCTTAGAACTGCTCTACATTCAATCTAAACAGTCTATTCCCTATCTGAAAAGCCCAGCACTTGCTCCTAAAGCATTTTTAAACAGGTAAAGCACTCTTAAACAAAAAGAAAGCACTACATCCACCTACAATCCCCTTGAGTACCCATTTCCCTATAGGTCCTGTCTGACTCAGTTACACAGCAATCCCTTACACTATTCTAGCATGTCGAATGGTCAGTGCTGGCGTCCTCCAGTTCAGCTGGTGAATCTGGGAATCTTGAGGCAATGTTACAAATGCCTCATGTACACAGACAACCCTCTCCTCCTCCCAACAAATACAAATATATGTGAGAGATGCAACTATATAGCCAAACTGGAGGCTGAGCTCTCTCGACTCAGTACTGGAAAAACCAGTCAGGAGGAGAAGGTAACCACACACACCACAAACCCAGTCTCACATAGACCTATCACAACTGCAAACAAAACACGTAAACACACAACAACATACTCGGAGGCTCTAATTAAAAATCTACCAAAACAACAGAGGCCTCCAAAGTAGACATCCAAGCAACCACTATCTCAAAACATAGCACATGCAACACATAGTTCACAAAGTCAGTGTGCCAAACAGTCACAGCCCTTAAGGCCAAACAACATGCCTGATACAGTGGTAATAGGTGACTCCTTAGTCAGACACACTGACGTCCCCCTCACCAGACTGAACAAGGAAAAGGTTACAGTAAGCTGCCTGTCGGGCGCTAGAATCCGCCACATAACGCAAGTACGCAGGTCACTCCAAAGCAAGTACAAATATGACTCAGTCATTGTCCATGCTGGTGTGAATGACCTGAGATGTACCTCCCTGGACTACATGAAAAGAGACATAGAGGAGCTCTCTGATTATGTAGCCCAGGCCAGTATGACCCTGACCCTGAGCAGCATCTTATCCTCACCAAGAATGATGCCACAGTACAAAGACAAAATGATCAGCTTTAACAATTGGCTCAATTACTGGTGTCATTCTAAGGGAATCCAATGTCTGTCTGCTTGGGATGACATGCTTGACAAGCCACGCTGCTTCACAAGGGATGGCTTGCACCTGTCACCCCTGGGCTTCTGGATATTGGCCAAGGCTCTTGCCACCCCCATAGTGCCTTTTTTAGGCAAGGCTCAAAAGACAAACCCACCTCCCCAGAAAACATAAGTGGAAAAAAACTAAGGGTAATGCTGCTCAATGCCAGAAGTCTAAACCTCAAGATGCACGCTCTCGAAGCCCTCCCCAGTATGGAAAACATTGATGTCTGTGCAGCGACTGAAACCTGGTTCAAGGCTCCTGAGAGCACCCCAGCACTACCGGGTTATACCTCATATCATGCTTTTCAGCCCCAAAACTTGGACCGAACCAGAAATGGAGGGGGAGTATCCATATTCATCAAAGATACCCACACCTCCAGGTTAGTGGCAATGCACAAAGCATTGGAGACCATCCATGTGCAACTAACTGTAGGCAAAACTGCCCTACAGTTTTTAGCATGCTACAGACCACCCTCTCAAACTCAGGAACCCGACTCAGCCTTCCTGAAGACACTGGAGAGTATGAATGTCTCTCCAAATACCATCATATTGGGAGACTTCAACTACCCAAACATAGCCTGGGAGCATTACTCAAGCCCCAACACCCTAGGCCAAAGGTTCCTAGAATTCATAACCTCAAATGCGATGGAACAATTAGTCACCACTCCCACAAGAGGAGATAATATACTAGACCTGATCATCACAAACATAGGGACACAATGCTCCACACCGGAAGTATACCCCTCATTCGTGAGATCAGACCATGAATTAATCTCACTGGAAATCCACATCCCGCCCCCACCCCCAGCACAAAAGACCACAGTGAAGAATTTCTCAAAAGCCAACTTCACACTTCTTAAGACTGAAGTGGTATCCTTCAAGGCCCCTGGGCCAGTGGAAACCACAGCCCACCCTGCTGAATCCTTTATAAATGCTTTCTACGGACACCTTCAAGAATGCATGGATCATGCAATCCCAAATAAAACAAAGACCCATTCCCCCAAAGGCAGGTGTCCTGTCTGGTGGACCCCAGCCAATAACAAGCTTTACAACAGGAGGAGGGAGCTACTACATGACAGAGCAAAATCCCCAAAAGGGAAGGCATCTCTGATCAGTACTAGCAAACAACTACGATCACTCATAAAATCATCCAAGGCCAACTTTGAGAGAAAAATTGCAAAAGAAAATCGCAAGGCCTTCATTAGTTATGTTAGAAACCTGGGTGGAAACTCCCACATATGCTCAGAGTTACTCCAAAATGACAAAAAATACACTGAACACACAGACATTGGCAACATACTGGCAGACAGGTTCAGTGCAAATTCCCCCCCCCCAAAAGGAGAAATATCTATCCCAGCAGAGTGTAGCATCCCTGACATCTCAGATGCCCAGGTGAGAGCACCACCTCTCCAAAGCTAAAAACACAGCATCAGTGGGACAAGACGGTGTCCCGGGTTGCGTGCTACATGAACTCCAAGAGGAACTAAACCCGCACATAAGGCTGCTGTTTAATCTTAGCCTTACTACAGGATACGTACCCAAACAATGGTGTACAGCAACAGTGGTCCAACTCCACAAAGGAGGTACTTCTACGGACCCTGGAAATTTCCCCATAAGCTTGACGAGCCTGGTCTGCAAAGCTATGGAGAGGATCATTATGGAACTCATAAACAAAGACATTGGGGACCTACAGACACTGGATCTTACCCAATTCGGCTTTGTCAAGGGCAGATCCTGCCTTTTGAACCTTGTTGACTTTTTTGAAACAGTCACTAAGGCCATTGATGAGGGTAAGGCAGTTCACACAGCCTACCTTGATCTTGCAAAAGCCTTCGACACAATACCCCACTCGGGCATCATAGACAAGCTCACCAGCTTAAATGTAAACCCATATGTCATAAGATGGGTTGCAAACTGGCTCAAGGACAGAACCCACAAGGTCAGAATTGCTGGAGCCATGTCAGACTCTAAGCCAGTCACAAGTGGTAGCCCACAGGGCTCGGTCCTGGGACCCCTCTTGTTCGGCATTTATTTTTCCAAGGTGCAAGCAAACATAGGAGGATTGTGGCTGACAAAGTTCGCAGATGACTGCAAACTGGGCACCATAATTGATACTCCAGCAGACACAAGCATCCTTCAGAAAGGCCTCGTAGAAATGGATAACTGGTGCCAGAGCCATGGCCTTAAACTGAATGGCAAAAACCTGTATAGTCATACCCTTTGGGAAAAACAAATTACCCACAAATTACCACATAGGTGGTAATCCATTAAGTACAGAAGAAGTAATCAGGGACCTAGGGTCTCTAGTTGACAGTAACCTCTCATTTGACACTCACATTGCCAAGGTGGTTAGGAAGACCTTCTATATTACCCACCTTTTCATGATAGGATTCACATCTAGATCAAAAGAGGTCATCGTGCCCCTATACTCTTCCCTTATCAGGCCCATAATTGAGTACAATGCCCCATTTGGGATGTACCTTACCCAACACCTTCAGCAGTTAGACAGACCCCAAAAGTACCTCACCAAGAGGATCAAGGGTCTCAAACATATGTCATATGCTGCCCGACTGAAGAAACTCCAGCTCTATTCAGTCGCATACCACCTACTCAGAGACGATCTATGCCTGATGTACAAGGCCATGTCCAATCCAGAATTAATGGACATGCTCCACCTCAGAAAATCCAAATCCACCAGAGCCACGAGAGCGAGAGATTTGAACCTCAACACAGAAATAAATAGGACGTGCTGGATGGACAGATTCATAACCCAGAGGCTCCCTACACTCTGGAACAGAATCCCAATCCATATTAGGCAGAGCCCCTCACTGACTCTCTTCAAGAGAAATCTTTACGAGTGGATGGGAGTTCGTAGGTTTACCCCGGGGGTCATCTCTGTGTCACTGTGGCAAAACCAGTCAGGAGGAGAAGATAACCACGCACACCACAAACCCAGTCTCACATAGACCTATCACAACTGCAAACCAAACACATAAACACACAAAAACATACTTGGAGGCTCTGACTAAAAATCTACCGAAACAACAGAGGTCTCCAAAGCAGACACCCAAGCGACCACTACCTCAAGACATAGCACATGCAACACATAGTTCACAAAGTCAGTGTGCTAAACAGTCACAGCCCTTAAGGCCAAACAACATGCCAGACACACTTGTAATAGGTGACTCCATAGTCAGACACACTGACGTCCCGCTCACCAGACTGAACAAGGAAAAGGTTACAGTAAGCTGCCTGTCGGGCGCTAGAATCCGCCACATAACGCAAGTACGCAGGTCACTCCAAAGCAAGTACAAATATGACTCAGTCATTGTCCATGCTGGTGTGAATGACCTGAGATGTACCTCCCTGGACTACATGAAAAGAGACATAGAGGAGCTCTCTGATTATGTAGCCCAGGCCAGTATGACCCTGACCCTGAGCAGCATCTTATCCTCACCAAGAATGATGCCACAGTACAAAGACAAAATGATCAGCTTTAACAATTGGCTCAATTACTGGTGTCATTTTAAGGGGATCCAATGTCTGTCTGCTTGGGATGACATGCTTGACAAGCCACGCTGCTTCACAAGGGATGGCTTGCACCTGTCACCCCTGGGCTTCTGGATATTGGCCAAGGCTCTTGCCACCCCCATAGTGCCTTTTTTAGGCAAGGCTCAAAAGACAAACCCACCTCCCTAGAAAACATAAGTGGAAAAAAACTAAGGGTAATGCTGCTCAACGCCAGAAGTCTAAACCTCAAGATGCACGCTCTCGAAGCCCTCCCCAGTATGGAAAACATTGATGTCTGTGCAGCGACTGAAACCTGGTTCAAGGCTCCTGAGAGCACCCCAGCACTACCGGGTTATACCTCATATCATGCTTTTCAGCCCCAAAACTTGGACCGAACCAGAAATGGAGGGGGAGTATCCATATTCATCAAAGATACCCACACCTCCAGGTTAGTGACAATGCACAAAGCATTGGAGACCATCCATGTGCAACTAACTGTAGGCAAAACTGCCCTACAGTTTTTAGCATGCTACAGACCATCCTCTCAAACTCAGGAACCCGACTCAGCCTTCCTGAAGACACTGGAGAGTATGAATGTCTCTCCAAATACCATCATATTGGGAGACTTCAACTACCCAAACATAGCCTGGGAGCATTACTCAAGCCCCAACACTCTAGGCCAAAGGTTCCTAGAATTCATAAACTCAAATGCGATGGAACAATTATTCACCACTCCCACAAGAGGAGATAATATACTAGACCTGATCATCACAAACATAGGGACACAATGCTCCACACCAGAAGTATACCCCTCATTCGTGAGATCAGACCATGAATTAATCTCACTGGAAATCCACATCCCGCCCCCACCCCCAGCACAAAAGACCACAGTGAAGAATTTCTCAAAAGCCAACTTCACACTTCTTAAGACTGAAGTGGTATCCTTCAAGGCCCCTGGGCCAGTGGAAACCACAGCCCACCCTGCTGAATCCTTTATAAATGCTTTCTACGGACACCTTCAAGAATGCATGGATCATGCAATCCCAAATAAAACAAAGACCCATTCCCCCAAAGGCAGGTGTCCTGTCTGGTGGACCCCAGCCAATAACAAGCTTTACAACAGGAGGAGGGAGCTACTACATGACAGAGCAAAATCCCCAAAAGGGAAGGCATCTCTGATCAGTACTAGCAAACAACTATGATCACTCATAAAATCATCCAAGGCCAACTTTGAGAGAAAAATTGCAAAAGAAAATCGCAAGGCCTTCATTAGTTATGTTAGAAACCTGGGTGGAAACTCCCACATATGCTCAGAGTTACTCCAAAATGACAAAAAATACACTGAACACACAGACATTGGCAACATACTGGCAGACAGGTTCAGTGCAAATCCCCCCCCCCCAAAAGGAGAAATATCTATCCCAGCAGAGTGTAGCATCCCTGACATCTCAGATGCCCAGGTGAGAGCCACCCTCTCCAAAGCTAAAAACACAGCATCAGTGGGACAAGACGGTGTCCCGGGTTGCGTGCTACATGAACTCCAAGAGGAACTAAACCCGCACATAAGGCTGCTGTTTAATCTTAGCCTTACTACAGGATACGTACCCAAACAATGGTGTACAGCAACAGTGGTCCAACTCCACAAAGGAGGTACTTCTACGGACCCTGGAAATTTCCGCCCCATAAGCTTGACGAGCCTGGTCTGCAAAGCTATGGAGAGGATCATTATGGAACTCATAAACAAAGACATTGGGGACCTACAGACACTGGATCTTACCCAATTCGGCTTTGTCAAGGGGAGATCCTGCCTTTTGAACCTTGTTGACTTTTTTGAAACAGTCACTAAGGCCATTGATGAGGGTAAGGCAGTTCACACAGCCTACCTTGATCTTGCAAAAGCCTTCGACACAATACCCCACTCAGGCATCATAGACAAGCTCACCAGCTTAAATGTAAACCCATATGTCATAAGATGGGTTGCAAACTGGCTCAAGGACAGAACCCACAAGGTCAGAATTGCTGGAGCCATGTCAGACTCTAAGCCAGTCACAAGTGGTAGCCCACAGGGCTCGGTCCTGGGACCCCTCTTGTTCGGCATTTATTTTTCCAAGGTGCAAGCAAACATAGGAGGATTGTGGCTGACAAAGTTCGCAGATGACTGCAAACTGGGCACCATAATTGATACTCCAGCAGACACAAGCATCCTTCAGAAAGGCCTCATAGAAACGGATAACTGGTGCCAGAGCCATGGCCTTAAACTGAATGCCAAAAACCTGTATAGTCATACCCTTTGGGAAAAACAAATTACCCACAAATTACCACATAGGTGGTAATCCATTAAGTACAGAAGAAGTAATCAGGGACCTAGGGTCTCTGGTTGACAGTAACCTCTCATTTGACACTCACATTGCCAAGGTGGTTAGGAAGACCTTCTATATTACCCACCTTTTCATGATAGGATTCACATCTAGATCAAAAGAGGTCATCGTGCCCCTATACTCTTCCCTTATCAGGCCCATAATTGAGTACAATGCCCCATTTGGGATGTACCTTACCCAACACCTTCAGCAGTTAGACAGACCCCAAAAGTACCTCACCAAGAGGATCAAGGGTCTCAAACATATGTCATATGCTGCCCGACTGAAGAAACTCCAGCTCTATTCAGTCGCATACCGCCTACTCAGAGACGATCTATGCCTGATGTACAAGGCCATGTCCAATCCAGAATTAATGGACATGCTCCACCTCAGAAAATCCAAATCCACCAGAGCCACGAGAGCGAGAGATTTGAACCTCAACACAGAAATAAATAGGACGTGCTGGATGGACAGATTCATAACCCAGAGGCTCCCTACACTCTGGAACAGAATCCCAATCCATATTAGGCAGAGCCCCTCACTGACTCTCTTCAAGAGAAGTCTTTATGAGTGGATGGGAGTTCGTAGGTTTACCCCAGGGGTCATCTCTATGTCACTGTGGCAAAACCAGTCAGGAGGAGAAGATAACCACGCACACCACAAACCCAGTCTCACATAGACCTATCACAACTGCAAACCAAACACATAAACACACAAAAACATACTCGGAGGCTCTGATTAAAAATCTACCGAAACAACAGAGGTCTCCAAAGCAGACACCCAAGCGACCACTACCTCAAGACATAGAACATGCAACACATAGTTCACAAAGTCAGTGTGCTAAACAGTCACAGCCCTTAAGGCGAAACAACATGCCAGACACACTTGTAATAGGTGACTCCATAGTCAGACACACTGACGTCCCGCTCACCAGACTGAACAAGGAAAAGGTTACAGTAAGCTGCCTGTCGGGCGCTAGAATCCGCCACATAACACAAGCACTCAGGTCACTCCACAGCAAGTACAAATATGACTCAGTCATTGTCCATGCCGGTGTGAACGACCTGAGATGTACCTCCTGGACTACATGAAAGAGACATAGAGGAGCTCTCTGATTATGTAGCCCAGGCCGGTATGACCCTGACCCTGAGCAGCATCTTACCCTCACCAAGAATGATGCCACAGTACAAAGACAAAATGATCAGTTTTAACAATTGGCTTAATTACTGGTGTCACTCTAAGGGGATCCAATGTCTGTCTGCTTGGGATGACATGCTTGACAAGCCACACTGCTTCACAAGGGATGGCTTGCACCTGTCACCCCTGGGCTTGCGGATATTGGCCAAGGCTCTTGCCACCCCCATAGTGCCTTTTTTAGGCAAGGCTCAAATGACAAACTTACCTCCCTAGAAAACACAAGTGGAAAAAAACTAAGGGTAATGCTGCTCAATGCCAGAAGTCTAAACCTCAAGATGCACGCTCTTGAAGCCCTCCTCAGTATGGAGAACATTGATGTCTGTGCAGTGACTGAAACCTGGTTCAAGGCTCCTGAGAGCACCCCAGCACTACCAGGTTTTACCTCATATCATGCTTTCCGGCCCCAAAACTTGGACCGAACCACAAAAGGAGGGGGAGTATCCATATTCATCAAAGATATCCACACCTCCAGGTTAGTGGCAACGCACGAAGCATCGGAGACCATACAGGTGCAACTAACCATAGGCAAAACTGCCCTACAGTTTGTAGCATGCTACAGACCACTCTCTCAAACTCAGGAACCCCACACATCCTTCCTGAAGACACTGGAGAGTATGAATGTTTCTCCAAATACCATCATATTGGGAAACTTCAACTACCCAAACATAGACTGGGAACATTACTCAAGCCCCAACACCCTAGCCCAAAGGCTCCTAGAATTCATAAACTCAAATGTGATGGAACAACTAGTCACCATTCCCACAAGAGGAGATAATATACTGGACCTGATCATCACAAACATGGGGACAAAATGCTCCACACCGAGTATACCCTCATTGGTGAGATCAGACCATAAATTAATCTCACTGGAAATCCACATCCTGCCCCCACCCCTGCACAAAGACCACAGTGAAGAACTTCTCAAAAGCCAACTTCACACTTCTTAAGACTGAAGTGGTATCCTTCAAGGCCCCTGGGCCAGTTGAAACCACAACCCACACTGCTGAATCCTTTATAAATGCCTTCTACGGGCACCTTCAAGAATGCATGGATCATGCAATCCCAAATAAAACAAAGACCCATTCCCCCAAAGGCAGGCGCCTGGTCTGGTGGACCCCAGCCATTAACAAACTTTACAACAGGAGGAGGAAGCTACTACATGACAGAGCAAAATCACTAAAAGGGAAGGCATCTCTGATCAGTACTAGCAAAAGACTACGATCACTCATAAAAACATCCAAGGCCAACTTTGAGAGAAAAATCTCAAAAGACAATCACAAGGCCTTCTTTAGATATGTTAGAAACCTGGGTGGAAACTCCCAGATATGCTCAGAGTTAGTCCAAAATAACACAAAATACACTGAACCCACAGACATTGCCAACATTCTGGCAGACAGGTTCAGTGCAAATTTCTCCTCCCCCTCCCCCCCAAAAGGAGAAATATCTATCCCAGCAGACTGTAGTCTCCCTAACATCTCAGATGCCCAGGTGAGAGCCACCCTCTCTAAAGCTAAAAACACAGCATCAATGGGACCGGACGGTGTCCCGGGCTGTGTGCTACACGAACTCCAAGAGGAACTAAACCCGCACATAAGGCTGCTGTTTAATCTTAGCCTTACCACAGGATACGTACCCAAAGAGTGGCGTACGGCAACAGTGGTCCCACTCCACAAAGGCGGTGCTTCTACGGACCCTGGAAATTACCGCCCCATAAGCTTGACGAGCCTGGTCTGCAAAGCTATGGAAAGGATCATTATGAAACTCATAAACAAAGACATTGGGGACCTACAGACATTGGATCCTACCCAATTTGGCTTTGTCAAGGGCAGATCCTGCCTTTTGAACTTGGTTGACTTTTTTGAAACAGTCACTAAGGCCATTGATGAGGGTAAGGCAGTTCACACAGCCTACCTTGACCTTGCAAAAGCCTTCGACACAATACCCCACTTGGGTATCATAGACAAACTCATCAGCTTAAATGTAAACCCATATGTCACAAGATGGGTTGCAAACTGGCTCAAGGACAGAACCCACAAGGTCAGAGTTGCTGGAGCCATGTCAGACTCTAAGCCGGTCACAAGCGGTGTTCCATAGGGCTCAGTCCTGGGACCCCTCTTGTTCGGCATTTATTTTTCCGAGGTGCAGGCAAACATAGGAGGATTGTGGCTGACAAAGTTCGCAGATGACTGCAAACTGGGCACCATAATTGATACTCCAGCGGATACAAGCATCCTTCAGAGTGGCCTCATAGAAACGGATAATTGGTGCCAGAGCCATGGTCTTAAGCTGAACACCAAAAAATGTATAGTCATACCTTGTTGGAAAAACAAGGTACCCACAAATTACCACATAGGTGGTAATCCACTAAGTACGGAAGAGGTAATCAGGGACCTAGGGACCCAAGTTGCCAGTAACCTCTCATTTGACACTCACATTGCCAAAGTGGTTAGGAAGACCTTCTATATTGCCCACCTTATCATGAATGGATTCACATCTAGATCAAGAGAGGTCATTGTGCCCCTGTACTCTTCTGTTATCAGGCCCATGATTGAGTACAATGCCCCCTTTGGGATGTATCTTACCCGACACCTGCAGCAGTTGGAAAGACCCCAAAAGTTCCTCACCAAGAGGATAAAGGGTCTCAAACATATGTCATATGCTGCCCGGCTGAAGAAACTCCAGCTCTATTCAGTCGCATACCGCCTACTCAGAGGTGATCTATGCTTGACGTACAAGGACATGTCCAATCCGGAATTAATGGACATGCTCCACCTCAGAAAATCCAAATCCATCAGAGCCATGAGAGCAAGAGATTTGAATCTCAACACAGAAATAAATAGGACATGCTGGAGGGACAGATTCATAACCCAGAGGCTCCCTACACTCTGGAACAGAATCCCAGTCCATGTTAGGCAGAGCCCCTCACTAACTCTCTTCAAGAGAAAACTTGACGAGTGGATGGGAGATCATAGGTTTACCCCGGGGACATCTCTGTGTCACTACTAGACAGAGGCACAGTAAACTAAACCCTAAATGGGCATAGTATTCTCATCCTAAGGGGTGGTGAAAGCCACACACACTCTGGCTAGGCTTATAAATGCCCTAGGGAAGATAGCCTAGTACGAACCTATGAACCTATGAACCTATGAACTACTACACAGAGGCACAGTAAACTAAACCTTAAATGGGCATAGTATTCTCATTCCAAGGGGTGGCGAAAGCCACACACACTCTGGCTAGGCTTATACATGCCCTAGGGCAGATAGCCTAGTATGAACCTATGAACCTATATACATCACAGATACACACACCTCTGGGTTGTTAACACTGCACTAAGCATGACAGGCCATACATATACAACTACCATTGTGCAAAACTGCCTTTTGGTTTGGTGTGTAGTTCAGACCACCCCCTCCCATATCCAGGAACCACACATAGCTTCCCTGGGAACAGTGTGGGATATGAAGGTGTTCACATATGCCATTACAGTGGTTAACTTCAGGTACAGGAATATTGACTGGGGGAACTACTCAGGCCTCAACAGCATCACCCTACAGCCACTACAATTTGTGAATCCATGTGCTATGGCAGAACCAGTCACCACAGCCACAAGGGGGAATACATATTGGACCTGATCATCACCAACATGGGGACTCTATGTTCCACACCAGAGGTAGACCACCATTGTTAAGATATGACCATAACAACTTTCCCTGGACGTCCATATCCGATCCCCACCTCCAGGCAAGGAAATCACTGCTAACAAAGTATTTCTCAAAAGCAGACTTTGCACTTGTGAAGACTGGGGTGGAATACTTTAAAGGCCCTGTGCTGGAGGATTATACAGCCCAATCTGCAGAATCCTTTACAAATGCATTCTATGAGCACCTGCAGGTTTTAATTGATCATGCTATCCCAAATAAAACCAAGACTCCTCCAGAACAGGAGACCTGTCTGGTTGACACCAGCCATATATAAGCTGTACAACAGAAGGAGGGAGCTAATACATAACAGAGCAATATCCCACAGAGGGAGGACATCTCTGAACAGTATTGGCAAGACACTTCAATCCCTCAAAATCATCACTTGCAAGTTTTGACAGTGAAATTGCCCAGACACTACAGATAAGGCCCCTCTCAGTCTGGTATTGAATTCCAATTAATGTTAGACATAGCCCCTCGCCAACCCTCTTCCAGCAAACTCCAGCCACATGGATGTGACATTGCAAATTCAACCCCTGGGATCTCCACTGTGTCCCTGCTTGACGGAGGCACAGCAAACTAGCCTTAAACGGTGCCTTCTGTGATCTACTTTACAGAGGCACAGTAAGCTACTGTACTGGGGAGGCAGATGCCAAATACACAATGGCTAGGCTTATGTATTCCCTAGGGCAAACAGCCTAGTATCGACCTCTGAACCCATATGTTTATGTTTGGGCTGTACAATATTTATTGCTGATAAACTGTTTGCAGGTCTTTATTGCCATAGCTTTCCCTGTTTCTATGAACAACTTGTGTATCTGTGGAAGATGTTTGATCATGACAGGGTTCCAGTATATAACTTATGTCTCTATTGTCATTTAACTGTGTGAACTGGGCAGATTGCTGTATTGTGGGAGGTTCCTGGCTTAACACATACAAATGCCAGATATGGGTGGCCGACTGCTATACTGAGACATGGCCTAAGTGTGTGAGCATGCCCAGTTCAGGCTTTCCATGGTTTGTTGCCTGACATATGTCTCATTTATCAAAGTGTGTGAGCATGCCCAGTGTGACCTTTCCATATGTTGAGATCTGAGGTCCACTACATTTGTGGTTGTGTGTGAACTTGAACAATAGTTGACATTTATAGTGTGTGTGTTGGAAGTCATGTTGTGTTCTTACTGTTCAACTGCTTTGTGTCTGAACCCAACAGGGATTATGCTGTGCCTGCAGGGTTTCAATGGGACAGTTTGCATACACTTGTCAACATTCTTTCATACTGACCAAACACTGTAATATTGTTATAGTATAGTGGTTCAGTCCTTTCACTCTGGTGCACAGTATCCTGGGTTTGAATCCTATCACTGCTTTAAATATTCATACTGAGCACACCAGACTAAGGTATGACCATTTTGCATTTTATTCAGCTATGGCCTACTTAAACCAGGCTTGTCCAACATTACTAGTGTATTCCGCAACTTGGGTGGACATTGACAAACACTAGGCTATGTGCCCTAGGGCATTTCTAATCCTAGTCAGAGTGTGTTTGTCCTTCAACACACATTTTAACTGGTGTTTGCCATGACATTTTTCAAGGTTAGTATACTGTGCCTCTGTCTAACTGTGACATAAAAGTGATACCCAGGGTAAACCTACAATCTCCCATCCACTCATCAAGATTCCTCTTGAAGAGAGTCAATGAGGGACTCTCTGGCTAACCTGGACTGTGAATTTACTCAAGAGTGGAGGGAGCTTCTGGGTTGTGGATCAATCACTACAGCATGTCCTATTTATTTCAGTGCTGAGGTTCAGGTCTCTCATGTGCATAGCTCAATGGGATTCAGATTTTACAAGGTGCAGCATGTGCATTGATTCCAGGTTGGACATGGCTTTATACATCAGGCACAAATCGCCTCTGGGCAGGCAGTATGCGACTGTGTGGAGCTGCAGTTTGTTTAATCAGGCAGCACATGACATCTGTTAGGTTCATAGGTTCATAGGTTCATACTAGGCTATCCGCCCTAGGGCATTTATAAGCCTAGCCAGAGTATGTTTGGCTTTCGCCACCCATTTTAAATTAATTTTGCTATGCCCTTTTTCGAGGTTAGTATACTGTGCCTCTGTCTAACAGTGACACAGAAGTGATTCCCAGGGAAAAACTATGATCTCCCATCCACTCATCAAGATTCCTCTTGAAGAGAGTCAATGAGGGACTCTGCCTAACCTGGATTGGGATTTTATTCCAGAGTGAAGGGAGCCTCTGTGTTATGAATCTGTCCCTCCAGCATGTCCTATTTATTTCAGTGCTGAGGTTCAAGTCTCTCTAGCGCGTAGCTCGATGGGATTTGGATTTTCTGAGGTGCAGCATGTCCATTAATTCCGGGTTGGACATGGCTTTATACATCAGGCACAGATCGCCTCTGAGCAGGCGGTATGCCACTGAGTAGAGCTGGAGTTTCTTTAACCGGGCAGCATATGGCATCTGTTTGAGCCCTTTGATCCTCTTGGTGAGGTACTTTTGGGGTCTTTCCAGTTGCTGCAGGTGTCTGGTAAGGTACATCCCAAAAGGGGCATTGTACTCAATTATGGGCCTGATGAGGGATGAGTAAAGAGGCACGATGACCTCCCCTGATCTAGATGTGAATCTCTTCATGATTAGGTGGGCTATATAAAATGTTTTTCTAACAATTTTGGCCACGTGGTTGTCAAATGAGAGATTGCTATCAACATAGGTCCCCAGGTCCCTAATGACTTCTTCTGTACTTAATGGATTACCACCTATGTGGCAATTTGTGGGCACTTTGTTTTTGCCAAAGGGGATGACTATACACTTTTTGGCATTTAGCTTGAGGCCATGGCTCTGGCACCAGTTGTCTGTTTGTATGAGGCCCTTTTGGAGGATGCTTGTGTCGGCTGGAGAGTCGATTATGGCGCCCAGTTTGCAGTCATCTGCGAACTTGGTCAGCCACAGTCCTTCCGTGTTGGCCTGTACCTCCGAGAAATATATACTGAACAAGAGAGGTCCCAGGACTAAGCCTTGTGGGACGCCACTTGTAACTGGTTTGGAGTCCGACATGGCTCCAGCAATTCTAACCATGTGGGTTCTGTCCTTGAGCCAGTTTGCAACCCATCTAGTGACATAGGGGGTTATATTTAAGCTGGTGAGCTTATCTATAATGACCGAGTGGGGTATTGTATCGAAGGCTTTTGCGAGGTTCAGGTAGGCTGTGTGGACCACCTTCCCCTCGTCAATGGCCTTGGTGACTGTTTCAAAGAAATCAACCAGGTTTAAGAGGCAGGATCTGCCCTAAACAAAGCTGTACTGGGTAGTATCCAGTGTCTGTAGGTCCCCAATATCATTATTTATGAAGTCCATGATGATCCTTTCCATAGCTTTGCAGACCAAGCTAGGCAGGCTTATGGGGCGATAGTTTCCAGGATCCATTGAGGCACCACCTTTGTGGAGAGGGACCATTGTTGCTGTACGCCACTCTTTGGGTACATATCCTGTAGTAAGGCTGAGATTGAACAGTAGTTTTATGTTTGGGTTTAGCTCTTCTTGGAGTTCATGTAGGACACAGCCCAGGACACTGTCTGGTCCCATTGATGCTGTGTTTTTTGCTTTGGAGAGGGCGGTTCTTACCTGAGCATCTGAGATGTCAGGGGGGCAGCACTCTGCTGGGATAGATATTTGCCCTTTGGTGGGGGGGAGTTTGTGCTGAACCTGTCAGCTAGGATGTTGGCAATGTCTGTGGGTTTGGTGTATTTTTTGTCATTTTGGACTAATTCTGAGCATATCTGGGAATAACCACCCAGGTTCCTAACATAACTAAAGAAAGCCTTGTGATTATCCTTAGTGTCCTGTGCAATTTTTCTCTCGAAGCTGGCCTTAGACGATTTTATGAGTCCCCCTAGTTTTTTGCTAATACTGATCAGACATGCCTTCCCTTTTGGGGATTTTGCTCTATCATGTAGTAGCTTCCTCCTTCTATTGTATAGTTTGTTTATGGCTGGGTTCCACCAGACAGGACGTCTGTCTTTGGAGGATTGGGTCTTGGTTTTATTTGGGATTGCATGATCCATGCATTCCTGAAGGTGTTCATAGAATGCGTTTATAAAGGATTCTGCGGTCTGGGCTGTATTTTCCACAGGCCCGGGGGGTTTTGAAGGATTCCACCTCAGTTTTGAGGAGTGTGAAATTTGCTATAGAGAAGTTTTTCACTGTGGTTTTCAGGGTAGGGGGTGGGGTCGGGATGTGAATATCCAGTGAGATTAGTTTATGGTCTGATCTTACCAGTGAGGGATACACTTCTGGTCTGGAGCATAGAGTCCCATGTTGGTGATGATCAGGTCCAGTATGTTTTCCCCTCTTGTGGGAGTGGTAACAAGTTGTTCCATAGCATTTGAGTTTATAAATTCTAGGAACCTTTGGGCTAGGGTGTTGGAGCTAGAGTAATGCTCCTAGTCTATGTTTGGGTAGTTGAAGTCACCCAATATAATGGTGTTTGGAGAGACCTTCATATTTTCCAGTGTTCTCAGGAAGGCCGAGTGGGTTTCCTGGGTTTGGGAGGGTGGTCTGTAGCAGGCTATAAACTGGAAGGCAGTTTTACCCACTGTTAGTTGCACATGGATAGTCTCTGATGCTTCGTGCTGTGCCACCAGCCTGGATGTGTGGGTATCGTTGACGAATATTGATACTCCTCCTCCTTTTGTGGTTCGGTCCAAGTTTTGGGGCCGAAAAGCATGGTAAGAGGTATAACCTGGTAGTGCTGGGGTGCTCTCGGGAGCCTTGAACCAGGTTTCTGTTACTGCACAGATATCGATGTTCTCCATGCTAAGGAGAGTTTCAAGTGCATGCATCTTGAGGTTTAGACTTCTGGCGTTGAGTAGCATTACTCTTAGTTTCTTATCCCTTGTGATACCTATGGAGGTGAGTTTGTCTTTTGAGCCTTGCCTAAAGAAGGCACTATGGGGGTAGCAAGAGCCTTTGCCAATAGCCCTTTGATCCTCCTGGTGAGGTACTTTTGGGGTCTTTCCAGTTGCTAGAGGTGTCTGCTAAGGTACATCCCACAAGGGGCATTGTACTCAATTGTGAGTCTGATGAAGGATGACTGAAGAGGCACAATGACCTACCTGATGTAGATGTGAATACCTTCATGATTAGGTGGATATATGAAATGTTTTTATAACCACTACGGCCACATGGTTGTCAAATGCGAGATTTCTATCAACTTGTGTCCCCAGGTCTCTTATTACTTCTTCTGTACTTAATGGGTTACCCCCTATGTGGTAATTGGCGGGCACTTACTGTTTTTCCAAAGGGGATGACTATACACTTTTTTGCGTTTAGCTTGATGACATGACTCTGGCACTAGTTGTCTGTTTCTGTGAGGCCCTTTTGTAGGATGCTTGTGTCAGCTGGAGGGTCAGATATGGTGCCCAGTTTGTAGTCATCTGCAAACTTGTTCAGACACAGTCCTTCCATGTTGGCCTGTACCTCCGAGAAATATATACCAAACAAGGGGGGTCCCAGGACCGAGCCTTGTGGGATGCCAGTTGTAGCTGGTTTGGACTCTGACATGACAAGCATTTTTGATCATGTCAGTTCTGTCCTTGAGCCGGTTTGCAACCCATCTAGTGACATAGGGGTTTATATTTAAGCTGGTGAGCTTATCTATAATGACCAAGTGGGGAATTGTATGGAAGGCTTTTGCAAGGTCCGGGTAGGCTGTGTGCACCACCTTCCCCTTATCAATGGCCTTGGTGACTGTTTCAAATGACTCAACCAGGTTTAAGGGGCAGGATCAGCCCTTAAGAAAGCCACACTGGGTAGGGTTCAGTGTCTGTAGGTCCCCAATATCTTTATTTCTGAGGTCCATGATGATCCTTTCCATAGCTTTGCAGACCAAGCTAGTCAGGATTCTGGGGTGATAGTTTGCAGTATCCATTCAGGCACCAACTTTGTGGAGAGGGACCACTGTTGCTGTACACTGCTCTTTGGATACATATCCTGTGGTAAGGCTGAGACTGAGCAGTAGTTTTATTTGGTGTTCAATTCTTCTTGGACTTCATGTTGGACGCAGCCCGGGACACCATCTGGTCCCATTGATGCTGTGTGTTTTGCTTTGGAGACGCTGGCTGTTACCTGAGCATCTGCAATATCAGGGGGCCAGCACTCTGCTGGGATAGATGTTTGGCCTTTTGGTGGGGGGGGGGGGGAGTTTGCACTGAATCTGTCAGGTCGGATGTTGGCAATGTCTGTGGGTTTGGTGTATTGTTTGTCATTTTGGACGAATTCTGAGCATATCTGGGAATTCCCACCCAGGTTCCTACCATCAGTAAAGAAAGCCTTGTGATTATTCTTAGTGTCCTGTACAATTTTTATCTCATAGCTGGCCTTAGAGGATTGTATGTGTGGCCATAGTTTTTTTTTCCACACTGAAGAAGCACTTTTGCCAAAAAAGTCTCTGTTATGGTACAAATAATGGAATTTGAACTCCGTTCTGCCTTGCTGGTCTATTTGGTGAATCTGATATTTGGTTTGGACCGTGCATTCCCCCTTGCATAGGATTTGGTTTGGTTTGTTTGGCCATAGTTTTTTGTCATAATACTGATCAGTGATGCCTTCCCTTTTTGGGTTTTGCTCTATTATGTAGTAGCTTCCTCCTTCTCTTGCATGGTTTGTGAATGGCTGGGGTCCACCAGACAGGATGCCTGCCTTTGGAGGATTGGGTCTTGGTTTTATTTGGGATTGCATAATCCATGCATTCCTGAAGGTGTTCATAGCATGTATTTATAAAGGGTTCTGAGGTCTGGGACATATTTTCCACAGGCACAAGGGCTTTAATGGATTCCACCTCAGTTTGGAGGAGTGCATAATTTGCTTTACACATGTTTTTCACTGTGGTTTTCTGGCCGATGTGAATATCCAGTGAGATTACTCTATGGTCTGATCTTACCAGTGAGGGATACACTTCTTGTCTTGGCCAGAGAGGCCCCATGTTGGTGATTATCAGGTCCAGTATGTTTACCCCTCTTGTGGGAGTGGTGACAAGTTGTTCCATAGCATTTCGGTTTATGAATTCTAGGAACCTTTGGCCTATGGTGTTGGAGCTAGCATAATGCTCCCAGTCTATGTTTGGGTAGTTGCAGTCGCCCAATATAATGTCGTTTGGAGAGACCTTCATATTTTCATGTATTCTCAAGTAGGCCAGTTGGGGTTCCTGGATTTAGGAGGGTGGTGTGTAGCAGGCTACGAACTGGGAGGCAGTTTTAGCCACTGTTACTTGCACGTGGCTAGTCTGTGCTGCTTCCTGCTGTGGCACCAACCTGGGGGTGTGGGTATCCTTAACAATTATTGATACTCACCCTCCTTTTGTAGTTTGTTCCATTTTTTGGAGCTGTAAAGCATGGTATGAGGTGTAACCTGGTAGTGCTAGGGTGCTCTTGGGATCCTTGAACCAGGTTTCTGTTACTGCACAGATATCAACATTCTCCATGCTGAGGAGAGTTTGGACTGCATGCATCTTGCAGTTTAGACTTCTGGCATTGGGTAGCATTACTTCTAGTTTCGTATCCCTTGTGATACCTATGGAGGTGGGTTTGTGTTTTGAGCCTTACCTATTCAAGGCACTATGGGGGTGACAACAGCCTTTGCCAGTATCCAAAAGGCCAGGGGTGATAGGTGCAAGCCATCCCTAGCTTAGCATCGTGTCTTGCTCAGCATGTCATCCAAGCCTGTCAGCCTGGGATGACATGCTGAGCATCGTGTCTTGCTCAGCATGTCATCCCAGGCTGACAGGCATTGGATCCCCTTTGACTAACAACAATATTTAGGCCAATTGTTGTAATTGATCATCTTGTCCTCATATTGTGGCATCATGCTTGGTGAGGCTAGGATGTTACTCAGGGTCATGTAGTTTGCATATACTGCATGGTGTTACATTGCTTAACACATAGCAATCATGCGTCAGGTGGTGCTGCAGGGCTGCCTATGTTGGATGCACATACTACACTCCCTGTACATGTTTGAAAGCAGGTTGTGTCAACTTAGGCATCCCTTTTACTATCTGTGTGAGTCAGAGAGAGGTATCATTTCCAGGGTTCCTACTGAGCCAGTGTATGTGCTATGCGTTGCCTCTTTGCCAAGGCCAAGGCATACTGGGCATGCCTCCTTCTGCCTACTGGGGCAGGCTCAGGTTGTTCCTCCTCTGAATCATGCTCTGCCTGTGATGGCCTTGGCAATGGTGGGGGGCTGTTTGGGCCGGGCCTATGCTGGTCCTGCTGCAGCTGTTTTCGCAGAATCATATTATGTAGCATAGCACATACCATGACAATTTGGGTACATGTAGTTGGTGAGTACTGCAAGGCTCCACCAGATGTGTCCAAGCACCAGAACCGTGACTTGAGCAGCCCAAACACACGCTCTATTACATTACGTGTTTGTGCGTGTGCCTCACTATGGTGTTCCTGTTCAGGTGTGTGTGCATTTCTGATGGGTGTCATCAGCCGTGGCTCCAGTGCATAGCCAGCATCCCCCAGTAGGTGACCATGTGGGATGTCCCCACTGGCAAATGTCTGGTACAGCTGCATCAGATGCCAGATATGGGAATCATGGTAGGTTCCAGGGCAGCCAGCACACACATTTATTATTATGCCCTGGGCATCAGACACAACCTGGCAGTTGATGGAGGGGAAGCCCTTGCGGTTAATGTAGGCCCTACCCCGCTCACCGGCTGGTGCTTTGATGCATATATGCGTGCAGTCTATTGCACCCACTACCTCAGGGTATTCCGCTATTTGCTGGAAGAGGCGCATATTGCTGGCCAATACCTCATGGGAATTGGGGAAATATACATGATCACCGACATGTGCTGACATGGCATCCAGGAACTGGTGCAGTACCCTGGATGTTGATGCCTGTGATATCCCCATCATATCACCAGTTGGTCTCTGGAAGGTACCTGTTGCTAGTATTCTTAGGCCAACACATACCTTGGTTTCCACTGGGATGGGTTCCCCTCTGTTGGTTCTGTGTGTGAGGTGTGGCCTGCACAGCTCAACAATTTGCTGCAGGAGGTCTCTGTTCACTCTATAGCACTCCACTATCTCCAGCTCATGTAACCCCTGGTAGGTGACCCTGGGCCTGTACACTCTTCTCCGTCTCCTCACTGTGGGTTGTCCATCATCATCTGCATTGTCACCACCCTCAGCATGTTGCATATGTTGCCTTATAACAGCTATGGCAGCCCCTAGCATTTTTTGTCTGAGTGAAGCTTTTTCAGTTTTCACTTCTAATAGCTTACTCCAGTGTTGCAGTGTCTCTTGAGAGAAACATACTGCACTGTTGTTTGCAGAGTTTTCAGTGCTGGGCTGGGCTACTGTTCTGCCTGTGTAATTGCCTGATTCTGATTGTTTTCACCTGCTAGCTATGCTAGTACCTGGTAGCTTCCTACAATTTGTTGTGCTTCCTTTTTCCTGTCTGTTTCCTCAGGGGGGAGTGACGCGCATACAAGGGAAAACACGCGCACAGTAGCTAACACGCACGCACCCATGCTTAGATGGACTACAACTTGCTTATTCGGGTTAAAACGCGCACACACCAGCGCAAATGCACTTACAGGTCTTTAAACAGGCTTCTACATGCTTACTCCGGCGTAAACGCACGCACTCACGCTTGCCCACGTGCACTCCATCGTACTCAGCCTTCCCAGCGTGCACATGCGCGCATGCACACTCGTCAAGAAACTTTGGTGTTATCCATAGTGTACACCTTCCATTTCTTGGCTTTCCCATGTCTACCTGTTGACACACCTCTTTCCATGATGTCTAACTGACAGCTTTCACATCCCACTCTGCTCCAATGAGCTTCATTTATTTCATACAAACCCCCCTGTGATGTCATCTATCTCCTACTCTGTTACTCTCCCTTATCTTACTCCTACACTCCAGGGAATGTGCTCATATGCTATGTAAAAGTGTGATTCACTATCCTAACACTCATTTACATAGGATTGCCAACTAATGCTTAGTTACATGTCTTACACTGAGTTTCCCCCCTTAGCAACCCCTACTCGGTGGCCATGTTTTTTTCAGCCTGCTATTCCCTTACATTGTAAATTGATGGTTTGCATAAAACCCACATTTATGGGTTTTAAATATTTTTCTGTCAATTTTTTTTTTTAGCGCAGCCCATTTGCGTGGCGCTGCGCTACATTTAAACATCTTTTATTTTAATTTTGCATGGAGGTACATTGCCAGTGGCCACATATTTGGCCATTGGCATGCTTTACGGAACATATGCAACCTTTATTTGGAGCTGACAAGGCTCCATTGTGCTATTTGCTGAACGGTACTCAGTTGTCAACTGAGTGCATTTCTGCAGATAACACGGCTCTTACACGGACAAGTTTGTGCTTCCTGGATCGTAAAATTACCTCATTTGCATGCCTTTCATCTGCAAGTGAGATAATTTGCATATCCAAGCCCTGTCCGTGTAAGAGCCGTTTTAGGAGCTCTCTTACACGCCCCTGCAGGCTGTTCGTGGATCGCTCATTTGACATGATGGCTGCATGGAGTCTTACACTACTCTTAGACTTCGTGAAAGCCATCATGAATCCGGCCTCTAGTCTTTTCTCTTGATTTCTAACATCTAACTTATACCCCTTACTTACATACTTATAAGTACCAACTTTATGTTGTTCATTGATAACCTTATCTATAGCTGTCTGAATACTAGCTTCACTATAGCCCCTCAATCTAAACATCTCACTAGTCACACTAATTTCTTTAAAGAAGTCCATGTCAGTATTACATAGCCATCTAAGTCTCATGCATTCCCCATAGGGCAAGGAGACCAAAGTATGAACTGGATGATAGTAATCAGTATTTGATGGGGACTAGCTATCAGCGAATTTTCTATGCACAGACGTACATAAGATATCACTGTCCTCCAAAATCAAATGTATGTCTAAAAAGGTTATATCTTTGCCCACCTGTATGCCATCAAAGGAAAGTCCAAATCTATTATGTTGCATAACTTCTATAAACTGACTAACATAAGATATCCCACCTTTACAAATAAAAACAAGATCTATAAAACGAAAATAACCTACTACATAATTTAAAAAAAATCTATATGATTATAACCATTCTAACTCATACAAACCCATCATCAAGTTGGCATACATGGGGACAAAAGATGCCCCCATGGCAGTGCCCTTGATTTGTCTATATAATTGTTCATTAAACATAAACAAAAAATATTATTCAAACAAAATTCCAATATTTCAATAATATAATACGTTACTCAACTATCACCCAAAAAATATTTTACTGCTTCTAGTCCAAACTGACACTGTATGTTAGTATACAAACTAACAACATCAACACTTATAAAAAACATATCTGCACTCCATTGTATTTTAGATAATTTTTCCAAAAAATCAAAACTATCCCTAATATAACTAGGTAACTTTATTACATAAGGGAATAAATATCCATGCAAGAATTTTCCAATATTAGATAAAAAATATTTTTGAGCAGATACAATAGGCATTGTGTCAACCCCACTTTTATGAATTTTTGGAAGACAGTAAAAAGCCAACTTACTGTCATCAGTATTAAACTTTTAATCTTTGTCATTTTGTGAAAAATATTTTAACCTCACTCCCTTAGATATAAGGGTGTCAATGTCATTCATAGCCTTAATATATTAATTTGTGTTACTCTTAACATAGATATTGATATCATCTAAATGTGTCATACACATTTTATAACATTGAGCAACATTCATCACCACTATCTTACCACCTTTATCAGCTGGTTTAATAATAAGATGTTCATTATTCGCTAATGCCTGTAGTTCCTTCACCTTTATCAGATGGTTTAATAATAAGATGTTCATTATTCGCTAATGCCTGTAGTTCCTTCACCTTTATCAGATGGTTTAATAATAAGATGTTCATTATTCGCTAATGCCTGTAGTTCCTTCCATTCCTTTTTATTCAGGTTATATACCAGCTTATGCTTATACTGCATTAAATCACAAAAAGCATTTTCTACAGCAAAATTCAACATTTGAGAAAAACATTTTATATGTTCATGTTGGTATGGAGGAATAAAATCACTTTTACTCATTATTTTATCAGTTTTTAACAAACTATAGGCATTATAGTCACTTGCATAGTCAAAGCATTCCTCAGGGTCAGATACACAAGAATAAAAACTGTTCTCTAAACTATCAGATTCTAACCAACTACCATCACCTTCTTTATACTGGTTATTGGCAAAAATATATATATTAAATGTATCTTCCTACACAGTCTAAAAATATCACACTTTAATTCATGTAACCAAGGCAGCACTGTGGGTATATATTTAAGACCATAATTCAAAACATTCATCTGATCTACAGATAAAGACACACCAGAAATGTTATGAACAATAGAAATTTTCTTACACTGAGATGCAGCAGCTACATGGATTGTTTCACCCACATCTTTGTAAACAAAGACACAGAACTGTCAAGAATATCTTGTACAACATTATTTACAGTCACACTAATACCATTTGCTTCTCTTGTTATCATTGAAACTGTGTCCTTCTCGATTGTTAAAGTTCCCAGACTGAAATCTTCCTCTCTTTCGCTCACTTTGCTCTCTCTGCTCTTCCTGAAACTGCTGGTTCCCTCTCCAAAAATCTGAGGTTAATCTATATGGATTTTGAGCTGCTGGTAACGCTGGAAAATGCTCTCCTTCACCTCCACCATTAGGGGAAACGCCTAAAACATCTGAAGCAAAAGATACACTCCTAGAAGGAGCTGATGATTTCCTAAAGGGACCATGGCCTTTATGATGAAAATGTGCTGTTTTTTGCTATAAAAAGGCGCGATTACTTTGATAGTCTTTTAGATCTCTTTTCAGTTTTGTGCATTTCCAATCAAGGAGTTCTTTTTCATATTTATCTAGACCAATATTTTGTTCTGCTAAAAACTTGTCAAACTGCATAGATGTAAGTCTTTTAGATAAGTCATTATAGGCAGCTTTAATGTCTTCCTTAAGCTTGTTTTGTTTCACACAATCTCTTTCTAATAGAATGGAAATCCATTCTAAATACAATGATGACCTACCAATAACCATTTCTTAGAGAATTGCACATCCCTTTCATCAGACATACCAAAAGGAGTAGAGGGACTTTTAAAGGCTCTTAGTCCCCTAGGTGTAATATCTAAGTCAACATATCTTTGCAAGCTTAACAGATTAAAGTATACATCAGTTTCTTTATGCAGTAACTGTTCCAACTTACTCATTAAAGCACTCAATTCACCAGACGGACTGGAAGAAGGGCCAAATTGTCCCACAGAGGCAAATGGACCATTCACTCTAGAATTTCTTGCTTGTTCAAGCCTTTCAAAAAAATGTGAAGTAGAGGAAACACCCATTGAAGCAGAAGTATTGGCAACGTTGTAACCAGCCATGCCTGCAGCATTCTGATGCATTACAAAACTGTCCATGGTTTTTTGACTACCTTCCAGTGTGTCATCCCTTAAAAGCCTAGGGATCCCAAAAGATTCATTCGCCATAAAAACAGACCAAACACCGCACAAACCAAAAAGAAAAGATAAACTGAATACCACAGATGAAGAATCCTCTCAAAATACCAGTTTATTGCACCTCTAGTGCTTCAGCAACCGCCTTCAAGGAGTATAAACATCACATGACTTACACAGTTTATATACCCTAATACATCTAACAATTAAACAAGCAGCCTAAACCAATTAATCAATAAACATTAAAAAATACTTAATACTACTTTCTCATCAGATAAGAAGCCTCCAGTTACATTCCACATATAGACCAGTCCATTGAGAGGGGATGTGAGTCATGTTGCTGCATTGTGGAGGCACGTGTGTCTTACATTCTACAAAATCCTCCCTTTCCAAGGTGTTCACCCCTCTTCATGTGTCACACACAGCCCTTGCCTGTGGTCTACTCTGTCTGTGTGCAAATGGATCCTCACCTACCCAACTTACATCCCCAACATGTACCTAGATCCCTTCCTCAACATTCCACTTTCACCTTTAAAAAAACAAAATGTGCAGCTCTCCCGAAAAAAAAAAAATCCCATACATAGCTCTCTATTTCACATATGTGTCCACTGGACACACATAATTTGGTTCAATTGGCTTGCCAACTCAGTTATGTTGTCCTCACCCTTCTCTCTCTCCAAGTGTGTGTTCAAAGTCATGTACAAATTCTGACAACGTGCACAGTTGTTGCTGTACAAGAAAGGGACAACTATGGTTCTTTCCTACACCCTTCATGTACATCCCTGCCTACTTTTCACTATGTTTTACCCCCCTTCATGCACCCCATTTAACCACTTTCCTATATCTCCATTTTTCTTTTCTTTATATTTTTTAGCACGATGCTGCACAGTGCAATAGAGCTGTATTGAACATATGTGTTTTCTATTTATAATAAACACCTGTCCCATATTTTGAACCCAAGACCATCGCACCTGCAGAGCACTGCATTAACCTGTCATTCCACACAAATCTTAATTAAAACAGGTGGCTTAAACTAAACATAGTAATTGCCACTTACAGTAATTAAGTGTGTTTAAGTGGGTCTCTGCATCGCACAACATCACACTAACTTGATTAAAAAGTAATAGAAAAAATGGGAGTGTAACTTAGACTCTGGTGCAAGACTACACCACTAGAAAGCCAAACACATAAGAATGGATGCGAGTGAGGCCTGTGATAGCAGGTTAATGTGCCCTTTTATCAGTAAAATATAGTAATACACTTTTTAAGGATTTAGTGGCAAAATACATGTTCAACTGGGACCCTGGTGCAGAAATACATCCATATAAAGCCATGCACATACTGATGGATTTAAAACACGTTTGTCACAGCCTGTATGTGTGCACTTATATCTTGCAAATACACCTGCTCTAACAGTGACTTGATAGCTGAGGCTGTTAAATGCCTTGCAAGCAACACATTTTACCACACAAAGTCCTGGGTTCAAATCCAGTGGTGTATAGCAGTGAATTTACAGTATTGTGAAGCCAGCAATTAATGACTCAGTCATGTACTCTTTATTCATACAATGCATTTCAAGTAGAATATCTGATTTTCACTGATAGAAATCACAGGCTTGTATGTAGGAACACACTTCACATATCTCTATAGCGAAACTATATGTGCATAAAGTGTCACATCATGCATTAATATACATCCACACAGAATGTCAATACAGGTACTGCAAATGAGGTCTACTAATAGAGTGCACCACACAATCCTTTCAAAGTCACTGTGCAGATTATCACAGCTGCACAATTAACATACGCATTGGAAGTCCCTGCTTGTAGCAAGGACTGCCCTCATACATGTTGCAAATTACTACCAGACTATAACACATGGCCTGGCAGTTGCCCAAATGATGGCCATATTCTTATATTTACACTCCAGGACACACCAAACATGTTGCCTAGTACTCTGTTAGTGATACCATTGCCTAAAATACTTACCCTAAACACATGCCTTAATTGGAGTGGAAAGAGTACCCTCACTCTGGCTCTGCCTCTACAACAAGGCTGACATAGCTCCCATGGTTACTCCTAGAGCTTGTTGTCCTCCAGTGTGTTAACACTCTCTGCCTCTGTCTATTACCTGCAGCTGCAGCCTGTCGCAAACACATCTCTGTGTAAAAGTTTCTGCTAAAGACCTACCCTCTGGATGATGTAATTTCTTCACCCCAGTAATGCCAATCACAACATATCAGAAAGGGGCCCTAATCTACATGAAGACCTTATATATTGTACAGTGGTTGCATGTTATTGGCTGAAGATAGTGCAAATCAGCTGTGTTGCCTTCAATTAGCATTTCAGACCAACAGATTGATTAAGAGGCAATCACCTACTGATGAGAAGCATGTTAAAAAGGTAAGCAGCTGGCTATGGGGAACCATTCTGTATACGACTTTCCTCACACAATACACATTTGTGAAAACTTCACTATCACCACATATCAACAGAGGAGTACTGCACTCCATCGGGTTTATAACCCTTTTTGTGTACAATAGGCTGCAGATGTGTGAATATACTTATGGGGAATAGGGAATACAGTATTACACCTTTCTTAGACCTGTGATAATGACATGTCATTGATCTGCTTTTTGCACCTACAGAGAATATACAATGCATCAAGGGTTCATTGTTTTTGTCACTGTGGCACACTGGTCTCGTTGGGCTGTCCCTTTATAGTAGTTGTAATAGCACACTGCTATTTCTTTGGCACTGTTCTTTTGAAATATTATCAGGGGGTTGCCCATAGTGGACACACCAATGTAGACTCGAGTGCTGGGTGTATGATTATACAGCAGCATCTGTCATGGCAAACACGGGAATAGCTGACTATTGCTACTGTCTCAGTTGTATTCACACACTTAGTAGGTTTGCACAGTGTGGAGTATGACATGTGTGAGCAAACAGTGGATAGTGCCAGCCAGTTTGTCTTTGCTGTAACTCTACATAGTGTGCTTCCATGTATGTGATCCTGTGATATGTTCCCATTTTGTTGACTTTCAGGAATTATGTACCCTACACGCCGTGCACCTTTCTCAGATGCAGATAAAGAAATTATAGTGGAAGGACAGTGACAACATCATGACATCCTACTGTCCAGGGTGAGGCAAAACAGGGAATAGTGGGCTGCATTGTGGGCTGACCTTGTCCATGACGTGAATGTCATGGGTCATCAGGCAGGACATATGAGCAGGTTCAACACCGCGCAATGGATATGATAAAATGCTGCATGAAGAAGAGCAGCAGATGTAGCCAGGGATTATGAAGTCACCAGTGGAGGGCCTGTAGCAGAACACCACTTTCGGCCACTGAGGAATTCCTGGACAACCTGGGTGCCACAGTTTCCACAGCAGAGAAGTGTGTGGGTAAGCTTAGTTTGATCACATTGTAATACTATAGCATTCAGTGTGTCAGGGTGTGCATACTATTACGTGAGTGTCTGGTCTTTGGTCTTTGGGGGGAGGGTTTAACCTCAGTTTTACTGTCATACTTAGAATGTGACCAACACAACAATTAACACAGTAGTTACCGTAAATGTGAGATACATGGATGCATTACCTTGTTGTGCTGCAACATGCATTGGTACTAACATTACTTCACCCTCAACTTTGTACAGGTCTATCAGGTATTGGCCAAACCCCGTGGTCCTGCTCCTGGTAAGCATGACACTGTTTTGTTATTGGTGTATGTTTACAGCATTGTAATCCCTAGACTGCCATCGCAGGCCTGCTGCCTGCATTGCTGTACTGTCAGCATGTTTGCCAACTGCACACATATTTTCTGCCTGTACACATGTTAGAGTCATACCTATGCCTTGTAGGTGTGATAACACTAATAGATGTGACGATATTCTCAGGACACGTCAGAGTGTCATATGCATCAACTGTGCAGAGCCTACACAAATGTCAACAGTGTACCCACTGTTGCTGATGAGATTGCAGTGTAATGAGATGTTATTTTCAAGTAACTACAGCTGGTAGTGAGAAGAGTACTTCCCTCATGTCCTACTATATGATGTTGGGTTTTCAACAGGTCTGTCATAGTGATGACAGTGTATAGAGCCTTACATATATCACAACATAGTATTGCAGAGCATAATAGTGCAGGTATTAATGCACTGCTATTTCCTTTGCTATCACAGGTGACCAGGGGGTTGGTGTCTGTTCCCTACACAACCTGATGTCAGTGTCTCCTTAGACACTGATGATGATGGTTACCACAGTGAGGCACAGGTGGGGGGATTCATGGACTAAATCTGTCCCAGAGGTTGACATCCTTCTTATGCCCTCATTGTCACTGCACACAATCAGTATGCCCTCACATACCCAGTCCCTGAAGGCCACATATATTGGACAGTCAGAGGGTGGGGACATTGAACAGGAACGTGTGGCAACTATGGCTCCAGAGAGTATAGACATTGGCCATAGCCTGAGATCTGGTGAGGTCCCATACAGGCAGATTGACAGGGGTGCGTGTAGGAGGCCTGTTGTCCATCCACCACCTGTTGCAGGTGTCACATCACGGATCACTCAGCGTATGTTTCTGGCTGTCATGGAGGCACAGGCACATTCGGAGTGGAACACCAGATGTATGTTTAGGGTATTGGATGCACCACATTCTGACATCTGTGACTACTGCCGGCACATTAAGGACACTCTGTATTGGTTGACTGATGCAGTGGACATTAGCTGGGCTGAGACAGTGTCTTTCTTGGACTGTACATTGTCTGTGCTGGAACTTGTGGTTGGAGTTGTGCATTGGACTTCTGGATGTAGATCAGCAACCCCATATGCTGAGAGTTCACTTGGCTGTGTACAATCATGCTCCCATAGTGGCAGTACATCCAGTGCTACAGAGGGGGGTGTGCTGTCCACATCATGATGTGGCAGGCCATGAGCTCATGGTCATGGGTGTTCCTGTGGGGCCCATGGTCCCAGCAGACAGCAGTCACTGTCAGGTACTAGCACCACTTCTGACCTTGGGCATGGAGGTGGTAGTGCAACTCCTGGCAGAGCCAATTCCAGTGTTCGGGTCCAGAGATGGTGAACTGTCAGCCCTACCATGTATGATCCATAGCTGTCCAACATACACACATGTAGGTCTAGCACAGAGCTTGACTTGTACATGCACACACTCACACAACACTATCAAATGCAGGTCACCTACAGACACACATGGCACCTTTCCATGGTCCATCTTACCTGCTTCTCTTCCTGACACACACATGCTGTCATCCATTTAGGTTAGCCTAGGCCTCCTGCACCTCCACACAACACCCTGTGCAGGTGATGATGCCTGTGCCACATCCTTGTCATCCTCACCATCAATGCATGGAAATGAAGCTATGTGTCTGATGCACAGAGTGACTATGTTATTTAACATGTACTTGTGTAATGCAGTGTTGTTTTGCATGTCACTTGTAGTGGTTACCGACAGATACTGCATGCTGGCATTTGTTACAATTATGCCACATACTTTTGTGTACCTTATGTTGTATAACGTTGTAATGGCTGTTTAGTTACACAATGACAGGTGTGTCATGGACCTGTTTCTGTTTGTGTTTCTGTTTCAAGAGTCTGTTGGGATAACCTATGGATACTCAGTGGCAATAAAGCAGCACAGGATGGCATGTCAGCACAGCAGAAATATGTCTTTAGAAAGGTACCGTACTATAAGTGCATGACTCCATAGGTTCATTTGTGTATAACAAGCTAAAGAGGACAATGGCAGCATTCAGCGTACTCATGCATCCCTAATCTGTGGAAAGGTCTGCTACCTTTGGTAAGTGTCACCAGGGTTTTGGGAACTAACACATCTACAAGCTTTGGTGATGGACATGATCCATTTACAAATATCCTGTGTCCAGTACAGACAGTTGCCCAACAGAAGTTATGATTGCCATGTTCTGCATCCCATTGTGTAACCTGCACATGATGTGTGTCACAGCAGAAGTCTGCTTCACATGCATGGGGGCTGTTTCATGTAGTCTGTACTGTCTGTGTTACACACCTGTCTCTCCAGCATGTATTATTTATAGCACAGTGATGTTGTGGGTGTGTAGAACAGGTGAGACATATGTTAGCCCTGTCATGGATATGCGGGAGGTACACAGTGGGATCTGACACCTCCCTGTATGGAGCCATACACATCCCTTCCAAAGCATTTAGGAGACAGACTACACATGCATGGCTGTAACATGGACTCCACATGATATGCCATCTACACTGTGTATTGTTGTGACATGGAACCTGTGTAGCTGATACAGTTGTGCCATATGCCTAAGTAGTGACATGGCAAGGGTGCCATTGCACACAATGATTTGTGTGATGACTGCCACACTCAGTATAGCAGTGACAGTGTGGGATTCATTTCCCAAACATCTCAGTATAGGTTGTACAACAGTAAATGCATCCCCACATCTTTCTGATCAGTGAAAGTCAAAGGCTACATTACTCTCTGTGTCCATAACTTCATGTGTAATGGTTCAACTGTGTGCAGTGTGTGAACATTACAATATTTTGCAGGGTTGGATGATTTCCCATAGGAAAGTATTGTGCAGTCATTGGGATTTAGTCTTTGTCAGTGACTCAGACAATAACTGACTGTGTCTTAGGTCATCCTGGATAATTGTTGGTTCTGTGTGGGATTCTGTGACAGCTCCTAATATGCAATCACTTGCTATTGTACCCAATCATTGGTCATTGACAGTGGCTGTGACTGCAAAGAGGGAATAGATAGAAGGGGTACACCAATAATGGAGAATGTGAACTCCACTGCTGACTCGCATCATTGCAGTGTAGGTCCTCCAATATTATGTTCCCGGAGTATGGCCGTCAGACATTTGCCTATCCAACTGCTGGCATAACACTCTGCACATGATGTACACAGTTTCCAACATGGCCTGCTGGCCTAATATTGTCATACACCTTGTCAGGCCATGGTTGGTGGAGTGACACTTATGTCCAACATCCATTGCATAGTGTAACAGTCAATGAGCTCCACCAGTTACAGCCGATAGACATGATCTGTCCTTGAGAAAAAATAACAGTGTTTTATCCAGTGTCAGTAGCTGCACAACAGTGTTAGTGCTCATATCCATGCTAACTCCTATCATGGCATTTCAGGTCACATGATTCAGACATCTGGGGACATTGCTTGGCATTACATGCTAGCTGTCCTCTGTATAAGTAAGTATTGCAGTTACTTCCTGCATGCTGCAAGAAGAGAGTCATGCACGGTGTCTGTACAGAGCACAGACAAACACGTTAGGGAAGTGTAATATGTACACACTGTGTTGCTTAGTCATTCTGTGTCTCACTTGCCCAAAGGATGGTCCAGGTCCTTACCTAGAATGCCCTGGAGCAGCACTGTGACATCTCTAAACAGATAACCAATGTATTGCATCATATGTTTACCAATATGGGTGACCACTACATGCCCCCCAATGTGAGGTCCTCCTTGGTGGGATCTGGCCACATATCAGTCTCCTCAGAGCTACCAGCACATACCCCCCTTGCAGACAATACAGACATATATATCAAGAAAACCATTTATTACCTCTTTTGGGATGGTTGACATAGCGTGACTGAACCTCCCTCTTCAGATGGGACAGGCAAGTATGCAGAGCTCTACACCCATGCATTATGCCAGCAGCATTACAACTGCATGAACTCAGCTATATGGGACAGGAGGGACACAGGCTCATCATGGCTCTGCAAACCTGACTGGTGGACAACTGCCATTAACAGGCTGTACAATAACAGATGGACATTGCTGTATGACAGTTGGGCTGAGGGTTCCCCTCTAACATGGAAGCACAATCTCTTCAGCTAAAAGAAGCACATAATATTGTTGTGATGTTGTGTAGACATGGTATGTGACAAAATTAGACATCCACACAGAGCAGAACCACAACTCAGAGTGTAATTACATGTGTAGCTTCAAAGGACAGGTCCAGATTGTCGCTGACCTCGGACATCATGATGCCACATATGATGGATCTGTACTCATACCTAACCTGTACTCCCACACTGTCTGCATCAACTACACTCCCTTGTCCCCACCACAATTGACACTTGACATTCCTACAACCAGTCCCATAACTTTCATATTTACAGAGCAATTTGTAACTGGCCTCTCCATGGTAGCTACACAGCATCTATTGCACATGCTAAGATTCAAGGCTACATCCCACATGTGATCTGATAAAGATGACTAACACCATTGGGAAGCCCTTGCAATCATACTAACACCATCGGCTGCACAGCAGCTGAGTGGACAACATTAACTGTTCTACCCTTGTGCAGAGGTGATGCATCTACTGTCCAACATAACTATACACCTCTTTGTCTAAGTATCCATATCTGTATTCCCATAGGGGCAATCATCATGGAGCTGATCACCACATATATATATGATCAACATACAGTTGACTATACATAGTTTGGATGTGTGACAGCGGGAGCATGACTGTTAGATGTGGTGAACATTTCCAAGGCAGTCATCAAGGACCTGGATGAGGGTACATCATGGCATTTAACCCCCAGAAGGAGCAAGGCCATCTGACTATATCCCCTGCACAGGCAACATTTACAAAGCACCCACTTAGGCATCCATGACACTTTCATTGTAGGGGTCACTAAGTGGCCCATTGATGGCACACATACGCAACACTGGGACATCTACCTCCAATAGCTGATCTGTAAGCAGCAGTGCTCAACAGGGCACAGTCCCGGATCCTCTACTGCTTGGAATCCATGTAAGCACAATACATGCTACTACTGAATGACTCTGGCTAACAATGTTGGTGGATGCCTGCAAATTGTGAGCACTTATAGAGTCCCTGTGATAAGTCACTATCCTAAAAGAGGGTATAGAGAACATATACCTGTTGATATACTAATGGCCATAATCTCCAAGCAAATATATATGTAGTATTATTTCCATCAAGTAGACCTATGTACCCGGTAAGTAGCACATCAGTCACAACATGTGATGTACATACGCAGGGGTGAAAGAACTGAGCACACAGACCTGGCCACACAGTTTTACACCTAATGTGCCTCAGATCACCATGTCTTTACAGTGGTATGGCAGGAGTCATATGGCATAGCTGAGGCCACAGTCACCAGTAAGTGACATACTCATAACCTCCACGTACTCTTCCCTCAACATGCCAATATCTGAGTCCAGTAGCCACTTATTGACATACCTTTCCAAGTCGTACTGTCAATTTCACACAAAGGTATGGTCCCTCACAGGGACACTTCACGTTTTCAGCATATGTTCAATGGGTATCGTCTGCAATGAGTGTCATTGTCACCTGTAGCATATAGAGTACTCAATGGTGATCTGTGCCTTGCACACAGCCAAAGTGTGACTCTGCTTGATTGCAAATGCTGCCTCTCTATAGGAAGCGAAGTAGATGGATGACTCACTACAAGGACATAAACCTAGTATGTGACGTTAGTACTACATGCTTGTGGGAAAGATTTGTCTAGAAGACTTAAACACACCCTTGGAACAGAACCCTGTCAAATGGCAAACAGAGCACCTCAGTGCAAGTCAGCACATGCCATTTGCATGACTGGCTGGGTGACCATCATCTCAAAACAGGATGTCTACCTGTGTCCCTCTTGGACTGGGGAAATATGTGCTAATCCTGTAACTATGGCTTTAAGGATGTGTATGATTGTGATGGCTGTATGGTCATTATGCTAGTTAAGTTCAAATGTCCTATGGTTCCATAACATGATGTAAAATGCTCTAACAGGCTCACACACAAACATTGAGGCTAGCACCGCTTCCAATCACTGCGTA